>NC_066251.1:300000-392500 GCF_024542735.1 Bombus huntii | reverse complement strand
TTTCGTTAGTTTGTTTATCGCAGCGCCTAGCATGCTCTACGTGCGTGTATGTGCTTCTCTGTATGGATTTATTAATTTTCCTTTAATCTTAACGTTAAAAGATCCGTCGCTTGCTAAGAAATCGTCTGGCAGCTCATCGCCTGCTCAACGAACGGCGCGACGCCTCGATCGTCGATAAAATGTTGACCGCCGTGGCGGTTCGAGATCGATCCAGCGATTCTTACGAGAAGATCGCGGACGGTGGATTTTTACGGACAAGATCCGTAGGTAGATGACCGAGCGTCTCGGCCAACGGTACCTCGCAGCTCGCGGGACAATACCGCGTTTAATTGTTCCATACGCGTATTCCACGCACGATGCAACCGATTTAATGGGACACTCAGTCGCGATCGATAGTACGAGTCTCCGCGTATATGGCGTTGTCCTTTTACGAGGCACAACCGAAATGAAGGGAAAGGAAGCACCGCTAACGAGCCGTGAATCGAGTTCGTCTATCCGTTCGAAAGAACTCGAAAGAACGAGATGCCCGGAGGTTGAGGGGGAGGGAGGGGGGAGGGAGGGGGAGAGAGAGAGAAAGCGTGAGAGAGAGAGGAGGAGGAGGAGAAAGGAGAAAGCCACGAAGAACATAGGGATGGAGAAGGGGATGGCGGGGAAGAGTAAAAAGAGAAGCGGCTCGTGCAAAACTTTTAAATTCTCGTCCCGAGTACGAAAGCAACAATTTGTTTCGCTAAGTAGCTGTGGCGCTCTTTTGTTTTTCCGACTTCTTTTATTCTCGCTAACTGCGGCGGGATGAATGGTGTGGTGGCGGCGAGGTGGTTCGGTAGCGCGGCGATTCCACTCCCTCGTCCATCGCCACCTTGAAAGCGACTCGCGAGCCCGGCCGAGGCGAAACTTTCGGAAAATCGCAAAAACGCCGCACGATGGCGAAGTTTTCACGTTTTGCCGGGATTTAATTAAAACATTCGCTTCCTTTGTGGCGCTCCGTAACGGCGAATCTTCGATGGAGGAGCGTGGCCGCCGGGGCTCGTGACAAAATGTTAAAAGCGACGCGCACACTTAATTGACTCTCGTTGCTCTCCGCCATTTTCCAGAGGCGGAAACGCGCCGATGATTCTCACGGCATCTGTCGCCTTTTGCACGCCTTTTTCACGCTCGTTCCACGTCGATCGTTCGATTCCGAAACGATCGGTCGTGCACGAGCAAAGCGGAGCCCCGGACGCGACACGACCACGATTATTAACCGTGGCCGCGTCAACGAAATAAACCCGTTGCCCGTTACGAATCGTGGGAAAACAAAGGGTGCGGAAGAAGATGGAAAGTCGAAAACATTAATGCGTCGCGACGTTGTACAAACACTCGTCGCCGAGTGTTTCTCATGGTTGTCGATCGGGGCGTAGAGAACGTAGCCGACGATGGAGAAAGCGGTTTTTGTTCTTTCACTGGCTCGAAAATTAAAATCCAATTATTTCGACACCTCTGCGCGACCCTTTCGGCGATACAAATGAATTTTTTGCGTCGGCTCTTTCTCTCCAAATCTCTGCTTCACCCCACCTTCAAACCGGTTCGACATCGGAGCGTAACGTAACGCAGCCGCGGGCCTACCCTTGACCAGATCCAGCGTCCCGATTTTCAATCGACGACAGCTGCCAGAACCGGAACTGCGCCACGGGCGCAAGAAGAAGATGACGAAAAAAAAAAAAAAAGGGTGGAGGCTTCAAGAGACTATGAACGCTCGGATCGATACTCGCAGAATCGTCTCTGACGCACGAGACGCGTGCTACGATTAGACCGCGACTAGGCGACGCAAGCAGAAGACAATTACGCTACCCATAACGCCATACATTCGAGTCTGCTTAACCTTTCTATCGTTCGAAAGAAAATTCCACGAGGATAACCGCGTTTCGCGCAGGTACCAAAAACAAAAAGAGCCTTTCTCACGTTCGGTTTCACCGTCCCCTTGAGCGTAACTTATTTTTTTACCTTCAACCCCGAAGAGGCTCCATCGTATTATTTAAATAACGGTGTTCACGCGCGTGCCATTGTTTCGCTAACCCTTCTACTATTACGAAAAGGCGCGGTGTGGCGAGGGGCGAGCGACGGGGGGCGAGGGGCGAGGGGGAGGGAAGAGGAGAGGGGAGGGGGGCGAGAAAGCTTTCTGTTCCAAGTCGAAGAAGAAAACTCGGAGGATGAAAGATAGAAGGGCGGGAAGAGGGAAGAACTTCCGTGCCGCGTAGCCGTTATGGCGAAGGCAAAATTACGACATCTCAAGTCCAGGGGCAACCATACCTTCTGCCCGTTCAGTACGTACAAAGTTTCCTGGCTTTTCAGTAATTTTCTATGATTTTCAGATCGCATGATCGCTAACAATAACGCCGGCCCCGTGCCGGCTGTTAAGATCCTTCTAATCGAATTGTTCGATCTTCGGTGAAACTGTAGACGAGAGTCGCAGACCAACGGTAAGAGAAAGAACGGCAAATAGCTAAATTTCGAAGAAACCCAAGCCGTAGAAGCCGGTCGGCTTACGAAAGTACAGTTCGATGCTCCATCTCTCGCACTACCTTTCGTTCCATTTCCTCGCGAATCTCGTTTATTCGACAAACCGAACGGTCGGACAAACTGGCAAAAATCGGTCGGATATAGCGCGAGTCGCGAGGTCACGAGACGTCCAAGCAACGTTGCCTCGCGATGACAGATATCTTGTCAAAAGCGTGGCCGCCCAAAGCGAAGGAGAAAGGTACGCGTTACAAAGTCGTGTGCCGGCCGAACGTTCTGTACGCGTCGCGTACGGCTCGTTCTTCCTCTTCTTTTTTTCTCTCCTTCCTCGTCATTCGCTCGCTCGCGCGGTTCCGCCATGACCTACCCCAAGCGCGGTCGGCGAAAGAAAAAGAACGAGTAAAGGGGAGAGGGAGAAGGGGCGAGAGCGGGCGAACCGAGAGAAAAAGAGTGAAAGAGAGAGAGAGAGAGAGGGAGAGGGAGAGTGAGAGTGAGAGGGAGGGAGGGAGCGAGAGTGGAAGAGAGCGAGGGAGGGAGAACCGGAGAACGAGAGAAGAGGAAAGAAGTCGCGCGCCCACACACGGCTGGCAAAGTTGCAACGTGGATGACCAGGAGAAGAGTTGGCCGCGGTAACGAACGAGCGAGATGGAACAGTACGGGGCAAGCAGAGGGGCGAATGGGAGGGGGCGAGGTGCAATGGAATAGAGTTTATTCTTTGTGTCGCGCGTATGGCTACGCGCTTTTTTTTTATCGTTCGTTGACTCCGCTCCGTTCTGCAGTCGCGTTCACCACATCGCTCGCCACGATAAGATTACGCTCACAGGGGCGGTCATGCGCGATATTCGCGCGCTCCGAAAGATCCGCACGTTTTTCCTCCCAGAGGATTTTCATTTCCAGCTCGATCGCGCTCCCAAATTCCATCTCTCTCCGGATCGGCATCTCGGCCTATCCGAGCTTGCTGGAAGCTGTCGCTTTCTCGCGAATCCAACGCTATACCGTGTAACGCGACTCGCTCGTCGCCTACTATTTCGATCTGACGCGATAGACGCGATAGACGCGATAGGATCGATCGATCGATCGCAGTCTGTGCCATCTTCGTAGAGCAACAAAGGTCCGTCCGTCCGTCCGTCCGTCCGTCATGTACCAGATATTTTCTGAAATTCACTCTGCCCGTCCTCGTGCTGTACGTTCAGCTTCCATAACCGAGCGTTTCTTAACCAACAGAGTCACCCTGTAGAATACCCAACTTATTAAACAACCGTTATCCTACGTGCCACTGGTAATTATTGCAAACTCGAAACGTGACGCGTACGCAACAGCCATTAATTCGTGCGCTGGCTGGTTCTACTCGAATGCAAAACACCGGGCACCGTAATAGCCGATGCAAGAAGGCAGGATCTAAAGGAGGGCAGGGCGGGGAAAGAAATTTCATCGAAGAGCGGAGAAAGAACAGCGGGGAAAATGGAGAGGAAAATGCAAAACGGCGAAAACCAAGAGAGAGACGTGGGTCTGCGCGGAGTTGAGAAATCTCGGCGGCCGGTCACGAGAGAGACCGCGCGCGTATCCCAGAACCTTTCCTCTCCTCTGGTTGGAGCTGCCGCGGCAAAAGATCGTTGCCCTTCTAAATATAAGTTTGCAAAATCGAACAGCAAAACTGCGGAGTTTTGCCGTGGTCTGTGCGGCTCTGTGTGTATATTGCCGCTAGATCAGACCCCTTCTTCTTCTTCTTCTTCTTCTTCTCCTCCTCCTTCTTCTTCTTCTTCTTCTTCTTCTTCTTCTTCTACTACTACTACTACTACTTCTTCTTCTTCTTCTTCCTCCTCCTCTTCTTCCTCTTCTTCGTCTTCTTCTTCTTCATCCTCTTCATCGTCCTCCTCTTCTTCTTCGCCTTCTTCTTCTTCTTCTTCTTCTTCTTCTCCTCCTCCTCCTCCTCCTCCTCCTCCTCCGCCTTCCTCTTCTTCTGCCGAGCTGCCCGTCGCACTCGCGCTCGCGCTCCTCTTTCCAGCGCGTCGCCTGGTCCTCCTCCGCCGCAGCGTATCCTCCATCGGCACTCTCCTACTCCCTCGAATCTTTGCCCATATCTACCACCTTCTTCGGATCCCCTCTTCAACTCCCTCCGACACCGATCCCCACTGCAGCTTCGTGACCTCGAAGGCCTGCGAATCCGCTCTTTCGTTCGCGTCGACTTTCGGACAAAATTCGTCTGGCTCCCCTGAACGTAGTCGTAGGTCAGGATCCAGTCGCGTCACGGCTGTTTCGCGCCATGCGGCCAACCGCGGTGGATCCATCCGGAACCCCTTTTCCGGCCAGACGTGGATTCGCCTGTTCGCACTTTTTGGTCCTCGCCGCCACCGCAAAAATATGACAACCGTTTCAAACGTTTCCACGAGATTAGCTGCGACTTGAATCGATACGGTTCGTCGTTAATTTTCTCCTTGATTTTTCTGACTCTTCTTCCTTGACTCTTCCGCTTTGATTTTTCGCTACTCCTGTCAAATATTCAGTCCTGAAAATTGCACATTTCGGGATACGGCTGCAGTTTCTCCGATATCACAAATCGTTCGTGTCCGTGGGGCGTTTTCTCATCCTCGTGTACGAGCAAAGTAGTACAGGCAAAGTTTCGCGAAAAATTGAAACGAGAATAGGGGGATTTTCCTGCTAGCGACGCTTCTAAATGGCAGGTCGAACGCGAATTACGAGGCTCGTCAATTTCTAAAGCAGCGAGGAAAAGTAGTTTGTCCGTGGGGAATTAAACGAAGACGAAACGAGATTAAAGCCGTGCGAAAGATCTCGAGTAGGAAGCGAGAGAAACGAAGCTGGCAGAGACGACCGAGACCGACGAGCGAAACGGCAGAGATAAAAAAAATCCGACCGCGTGGAAAAAATAACCGAGCTGGAATCTGGGTCAGCGGGGCTGTGCAATCAGAATGTGCCAATGTCAGCCGCATAGATCGCAAGGCCAGCAAAATCGTGAGCAGTGAAAAAGTCTGTGCTCGATCGTGCATCGATCTTTGCGCGCCGATCGAAAAAATTCTGCCGTATCCGACGATTGTCGATAGAGGGGAAGGAGAGAGGTAAGAGGGCGGACACTGGATTCGCGAATTCACCGTCTAATCGTTCGATGCAAGAGTCCCGACCAGAAAATCCGCGACCCACGAGGAATTTCGAGCGCCCGTGTTTTTTTCTCGCCGAGTACGTTCATCCTATAAGGCGGATGAAAGAGCAAAGAGCGTTCACGGTGTGCACGTTGCAGCGGCGAGCGGTCGGCGTCATCGTCATCGTCATCTCGTGCATGCGTGGGTGAATAGCCTGGCCGGTCTCGAGCAATACAGACGAGACAGAGAGATTGGAAGAGAGAAGGCGAGCAAGCCGAGAGATCAGAATGAGAAGTTCCTGTAAAAGAAAGACGGCGAGTATCGCGCGGTAAAGGGGGGCAAAGAGGGGCAAAGAGGGGCAAAGAGGGGCAAAGGGGGGCAAAGGGGGCCCGCGAGAACGAAAGACGCTCGACGCGCGGCGTACCGACTCTACAGAATCGCCAAGCTTCTTTGCTGCGTTCGTTCATCCTTCGATTTTATTCCCTCCGAGGATGGATCGTCACATTTTCGTGTCGTCTTCCAACACCTTTGCCTCTGCAAGACGAGAAAACAACTTTGCCACGAACCATCGAGTATCGTTCGTCCTATTCAACGCGTCGCTTCATCTCGAAACGCGGTCCATCCGCCTACTATTGGTCTACTACTATTGTCGGTCGCCGTCCAACTCGACCAAGCTCGCATCCAACGATTTCGTAGACAGTTTAGCATCCAGAAGATCATCCCTGTTAGGTGCCGTGTAGATAAAACGTGTACGATCCGAGTTAGCGGGATGGCAAAGACGCAACCCCACTCCGAACTCTCGTGGATCCGCTCTGGTAGCTTCTCGAGGCAAGTATTCTACCTTCGGACCTTCGCGCCAGTGCCCCCCACCGGACGCTATCCAGCCAATCGGCCGCGAGGACGCCGGCGTGAAGCCTACGCGGCGGCGGGCAGGCCGATTCTCGCCGGCGCCCCAGCATTTTATACGGAAAAGACTCTTTAACGAAGCACAAGGTGCGCACGCACGACCAACTTCACGCGACACCACGCGCGCACCGCGTCACACGCACACGGGGAGGCGAGAGTGCGACGAAGACGAAGACGACGACGACGACGACGACGACGACCACGACGACCACGACGACCACGACGACGACGACGACCACGACTACGACCACGACAACCACGACGACTACGACCACGTCCACGATCACGACCACGACAACGACGACGGCCACGACGACGAGAACGACGACGACAACGACGACGACAACGACGACGACAACGACAACGACGACGACTACGACCCACGACCACGACCACGACCACGGCTTAAACGAAGACAACCGGTGACAAGGTTTTCCATATCCTCTTCTTCCCTCTTCCATCGTCCTTCTCCTTTCGACGTCGCATTTTTTAATCGTCGGCGAGTCAAGCAAGAACAAAGAACAACGACACCGAGAGAAATAGAGAGAAAGAGAGAAAGAGAGAAAGAGAGAAAGAGGGAAAGAGGAAAAGAGGGAAAGAGTAGGCGACAGAGAGAGAGAGAGAGAGAGAGAGAGAGGGGGTGGGGAGAGAGATCCGGAAAACGTGGAGATTCGAACTCGCTGGAAACTCGCCGGGACCGTAGGGGCCAAGAGGACCACGACAGAGGGAGAGACGACGATCTGTTGGATCTGAATCGTCGTCCGATGCACGGCGAGGTGGTCACCGAGGAGGAAGGAGGACCGTCAAAGTACCGAGACCCGAGGAAAAACCACGCAAGATGAGTGACAACGTGCGCGGCATTGACAGCTGACAGCGCGCGAGGAATTCTCTTCGTCTCTCGTGCGCCGCTCTCTCGGTGTATACGCGGCTCCTTTTCTCGTCCTGCGTCTCCTCTTCGTCTTCGATTCCAGTGTCCCCGCGAGTGTTCCCTTCTTGCTCCATTCGCACAGGCTCGCTCCCTTCGTTCCGCATCTTCTTCGTCATTCTCCTCCGCCCGTACTTCGCCGCCCCCACCAGTAAGCAACCGCGCCGCGAAGTGCCGAACGATGAACTCGGGCAACAGTGTGCCATATTTTGTGATCTTTTTACCTAGCTCCTACCACCGCGTTTTAACTGTGATCCACCTACTCTAGAGAACCGTGCACGAGAGGTAAGGAGACATACTTCTACTTGTAACCGCCGCGCCGACTACGTAGCCTAACCGAGACCGATGGATGGCGGGCGCGATGATCTGTTACGCGTCGGACAACGCGCAGTCCGTCTATCTGTCATAACCACTCGTCGTTCGGACTTTACACTCGCATGCTGAAAACTCGAACAAATCGACTCGAACAAAGCGAAGAAGAAATTCGAACCGTGCAGCAAACCTCGCAAACACGGTCTCGCCTGCCATCCACATGCGTCTCTCTGCTCGGTCGAGAGCCAACAACCGTCAGATTCCGTCAGATTCCGTCAGATTCCGCCGGAACCGTCCTTCCGCGGAACCGCGTACGCCGGTTACGCATTCCAGAACGAGGACGACGCGCTCCTTCGAGCGCGAAACACCGCCAACTGGATCGACTCGAAGTCAACGTATCTCGCGGGAGAAAGATCCTTTCGTCGTCTCCCCCAACGGGAGAAACGCGTGCACTTCTCGCGGCGCGTTCCACGCTGCCGCTCTCTCGAAATCCAACGCAGCTCCCTTCTCGTTTCACCGATACAAACAGGGTATTTCGTCGATCCCAGTCGTAGATTCGACGACAGTCCGCCTCTTCGCGCTAGGCTCCGCGTCTCTGCTCGAGCTTCGTCTATCTTCTCTCCAATATCCTATACACCGCTGTCGCTAAACCTATTTCGCCGATTCTACGCGGATAAGTACGTAGATTTAGTAGCTCGCTTATTTGTACTCGAATTGATAGAAGAAGAATCGATCGTTTCCCGAAACTCGATAGCATTTCCTCGTCGGAACGTGCCGGGACGTGCCGGGCCGTTGTTGCGAGACCAGCCGCGACCTACTCCAATCGAGCAACCGATCGACCTCCTGTAGATCGCTCGACACTTGCCAGTCGCCGCGAGAAACGTGTGCCCTGAACAGATTCGCGTACCTCTCTCCGGTGGACGTAGCTCGCCGGGGCATTTTTCATCGGGCTCGCGAGCCACGATCGCGCGAGGAAAGCGATTCTAAGATGGAGAAACACGGCATTTGCATGCGGTAGAGAGAAAACAGGCTGCCGCGCTGCTAGCAAGAGAGCAGATAAACGGAGAGAGATAACGAGTGTGTATGCAGATCGCGGCGAATCGTTCGAAGAAAATTCCTTTCGCCGGCAAAAAAGTCGACCCTTCGGTGTCGCGAGCCGTGGGAAATTTCGTTAGCGAAACGCTAGGGGACCGCCGTTTCGAGTCGCGCCCCGTGCAACAGCCCCCCCCCCCCCCTCCCGCCCGGGTTTCCTCCTTCGTCGACCATCGAATCTTCTCTTCTCTTCGTCACGCGCTAACAAATTTCTCGTATGAAAAATCGATTCTACCGACCAACACCTTTTCCCCGACCGAGTTCGCGTCGTTTTCTTTTTTTCTTTTTCTTCTTCTTCTCTCCTCTTTCCATTTTTTCTTCCTTTTCGAGTTCAACGACTCAGTGACCACGAGGTGGGACACGGGTTTGAGAAATGTCAAGAAATGCAAGCACCGTCGCGGAGCGGGTCGCAGAGTAAGGGGGAGGCAGAGGAGACGAATGAAAAGGGAAAGAGACGGAAAGCTGCAGAGGCTCGGATAGATAGAAAAGGAGGAAAAGGAGAAAGAGAAAGAACCGAGGAGAGCCACCAGACGTGGCAACGGCGCAAATGCAGAATGCACGCTGACATAAAACATACATATATGCAGGATGCAACGAGCAGCATCCAGCCTTCTCTTCTAGGAGTACTGTAAACGCTGTTCGACGTACCGTCAGTCGACGCAACTTTATTCCGAAACGCTGCAAACTCCCTTCGAGCAGTCTGCCTTCCTCTCGATACGTTTCGCCGCAATCCCACGTATATCGCTGTAATCGACGTATATTCCAAGCATAGAGGATGGCAACGTAACGCGCGGCCCGCCATTTCGCCGATTTTTGGATTTACAACACCGGAGACGAACGCCGTTCACGGTTAATCGTGGATCGCGGCTATCGTTCGTCTTTCTTTCTCTCATTGAGAAATCCTCGCTCTTCTCCGACTGTTCGACGACCGCCCAAACATTTTTAGGCATCCAACAATTAGCCAGAAATTGGCCGTTTCGCGAGACGCGTTTTATGTCATCGATCGAATCGTTTCCTACGGAGTCGTAACGCGTAATACGCGGTGGCGCGGTTTTTCCGTCTCGAGTTTATTTACACGCGGCTATAACCACGTGTTACAGAATATACACCCCGTATACCGCGTAGCGCGAGAAACGAGGTCGTTGACACGCGAGTTTGCAGATTTTTCAGCCGCTCGAAACATCCTACTCTACTTCGAGCGGCTCGATATTTTCGGCTTCGAACCCCTTTCTTTTATCTGCGGCCGTGACTGGCCCGAACGAGGGACGAAGAAAGGCAAGAGAGGGAACGAACGCATCGTGGCTGGTGAACCTGACCTCCGACAATACGCCGGCGTCGGCGGCATTCCGTCCAAGCCTCCGCGCGACTCAGCCTCTCTTTCTCTACCGAGCCATCGCGTGTTCGTTATTAAAATAAATTAAACTTCGCCAGAAAGATAGATAGAGAGATAGAGAGATACAGATAGTGATGAGAGAGAGAGAGAGAGAGAGAGAGAGAAAGATACTTTCGATACTCGCTTCGTTTTAAACGAGTCCATTTGGTGAACGCGGCACACGGACACGCGTTCGACGAAGAAAAGAAGAAGAAGAAAAAAAAGAAGAGGAAAACAGAGGAAAAGGAAAGAGAGACGAAATTTCACGAAAAATCGTGCCGGCCACGAAAACCGAAGGACATCTACTTCTTTATCCTTCGGTCGTGATTTGTACGCTGTTACGAGAATGCTTCAGGGTCGTCCCCAGTGTCGAGGATTCAGCAATCGGTCGGACACTCGGTCAAGGTTGCGCGATTATCGGCACGTTAATACCTTGCTGATCCACTGTGCAAACGTTCCAGCGATACCGAGAGCGTGCGCTTTTTATTGTTGACGGCTGAAACGTTCTCGTTTGCTCGCGTATCGCTCGCCGACGAATCGCGCGAAAACCTTTGCCAACTACTACAGATACACGTAATAAACGCCGTATCGTATGAGATATACCGGGTACGCGTACTTTGTATTTATTTGCAGGAAATATTCTGCTGGTGCGTAGAGTTAAAAACACGAACACAGGCTGTTCGTCCAACACGCGATACCGGACGATGGGAAACGAAAAGGCAGCGAAACGGGCGAAAGAAATTATACTCCACCGACTCCGCCAGTAGAACTGACCACGGACAAACCCGTTCATATTGTCTTACCTTGCCGCAGCCGCGGCCGCGACCACGACCGGCTACGTCGTGTCTGCGCGTCGCGTCGCGTCGGCGTGCCGGTTGTTAGCATACGTACGATATGATAAAAAAGTACTGTGACGCGGGCACAAGGTTACTGCCACAAGGCAGTGATACGCACCACCCCACCAAGGCTGACAGCCGTTTTCTCGCGATTCTTCTCTATTTACGCGAAAGAAAAGTTTGTACGAGCGAAAAGTACAGCAAAGCGTAAGAACGAAAGGAAAGGAAAGGAAAGGAAAGGAAAGGAAAGGAAAGGAAACGAAACGAAACGAGACGTTACATCGATTTAAGGAAGCAACGGGGGAAAATATCGCTCGTATTTCCGACACGGACAAGAATTTCAGAATGTCGGCGAAACGTAAAGAAACGGTGCGCAAACCGCGATACGTAAGAATAGCCCGATCGAAAGCCGAACAATCGCGACACGAATGCGTCGTCCGATCGT
Source organism: Bombus huntii (assembly GCF_024542735.1). NCBI lineage: Eukaryota > Metazoa > Arthropoda > Insecta > Hymenoptera > Apidae > Bombus > Bombus huntii. The sequence goes on along the minus strand of NC_066251.1, from coordinate 381,024 downwards.
CGTGAAAGTTTAAAATGTGAAATACGACGAAGAACAGTTGCAGCACGAAACAAGGTAAATCGCATGCAAATCTCCGTGCTTCGACTCAATTAATATCGCAGGCGCACTTACGGCAGCTTGTTCGGATCCGTAGTCCCCGAGATTGTGGTTCTGCAACAGGCTGTCGGAGTAGCGCGACCTAAAGAACGCAAAAAGAAGGGAACAGAGCAACGGGATGAAAGAAGAGAGGGGAGAAAGACGGAGAGGCAGCGCGTAATCCGACACGTTCTTACATGGATGCAGCTGGATCTTAAATTCAATACACGCGTGCTTTTTCCCGCGACGCGATGCGACGCGATGCGACGCGACGCGACGAGCGCCCCGTCGTTCAAGACTCTTTCTCGATCGATAATTAATCGGCGACGTAACGCTGATCGATCGCCAATCATCCGGCCCGATTAAGATAACTGCTCGGCCTAGAGAACGGCCGATCCGTGGAGTCAATGGAAACCGTTAGCCGAGAGAGGATCTTGCCCGGTCGGAGTCGTATGCAAAACTAGATGACGCGATGCGAGCGTGCAATAGCGTGCATCCTCGCTGCACGCCACCGAGATCGTCCTCGCTTGTAATTCACAAGAATGCGGAAACGTTAACCGACAAGCTATACGTCTGCGATGTCCTCTCTCTCTTTCTCTCTCTCTCTCTCTCTCTCTCTCTCTCTCTCTCAAGTGTGTTAACGTTTTCAAAGGGAAGCAGCTACAACAAAGATACGGAAAAAACGCGACCATCGAGTCGGATGCGTCGAATGAAGGATTGTAAACGGATTGTAAAGGTCTGCACGACTACGGGACGCGACGCGAGGCGACGCGACGCGACGCGACGCGCTGGTAATCGCGTGTCCCGCGCCGTCCAATCAACGTGTCGATTGGCGTCTTCTCGCTGTTCTAGTAAGCGCGTAAAATGTTAATCGCTGGATAACGAAACCGAGGATCGAGTTCTAACGGCGAAAATTCGGTATTCGCAGCGATCGCGAAACGGCAAAGTTTGAAACTCGAGCCCGAAAGAGCGATCGATCGTTACACGCGCAGTATGTCTTCCAGGGATATTTCTAACACGCGTACGTTCCGCCGCCGACGTCGCGTTAATTGAATATCACGGAACGGAATGATTAACGACGCATTCGGTAGATGCGAGAAAATTCTGACAGAAGGTTCGTCGCAACCGATACCCATCCGATTTCGTGCCATTTTTCCTTCTTCTTTCGGCAGACGTCGGCAACGCGTTACTTTCGCGCTTTATAGCCGTTCCGACAACGTTCGTACAATGTTTCTGATAAAGCAAAGTCTCATTCTCTCTCTCTCTCCCCCTCTCTCTCTCTCTCTCTCTCTCTCTCTCTCTCTCTCTCTCTCTCTATTAGAATCGGGTACGACAGAAACTGCCATGTAGAAATTTACATATCTTAGACGTTGCCCACGAGGAAAAGACACTTGTTGGAGAGATACTCTTGGTAGTTTCCAAGATTATCGAACGGCTTGCGGTTTTCTTGTCGGGCAGAAAGAACGCCGCGCCGACTCGTTTAATACCGTGTTCGATGCGTGTCTCCGAAAAACAAGAGGCCATAAATAAGGCGGCAGAATTTCCACGTGGATTTGCTAATAAACATACCACCCATCGAGATGCCCGGTATATTTGTATGCAAATCGATTGTAATGCGAGGAAAGGAAGGGGGCGGGGGCGGTGGTGGGCGCAGGGACGAGGGCAAGAGCGGGCAGAAGAGTGGCACGGAGTGTAAATGCACGCTGCCGACGTTCCTTGTACGCAACACGTACGTATATACATATTTATACGCGTGCAGAGTGTAAAGCACGAACGCGTGCACGTTAAACACGCAGGCGCGCGCGAGAGTACATGCGTGCACGCACCATGACTCAGAAACGAGTCCACGCGACAATGGAAGTAGCGGTGGACACGATGATGGTGATGATGACGACGACGATGGTGATGACGATGAGGTGGGAGAAGACGACGAGGAATAGGAACGAGAATAACGAGACGAAGACGAAGACGAAGACGAGGACGAAGACGAAACAGCTGGCAGAAAGAAAGCGAAATCGCAACGAATACTTTGCGTTCTTGCGTTTTACGCGCTCCACGGCCGTATCAATTCGGCTGGTTCTAGCGACGTGACGCCAAACGGTCTGGCGCGGCGACGCTCACCCGTCACCGCGAATCTCGCAAACTTTTACTACGTCGTTTAGCGAAGCAAGGGTAAGGGTATGGGGTACGACACGCGCTTGACGTGCACGCTTGGAATCGGTGGGAAATTCGGTGGGAAATTCGGTGGGAAATTCGATGAATGGCGGTGAAGCCACGCGGCAGGATTCACCGTCCCGGTTCATCGGAAAAAGCAAACGTTCTCCACGAGAGCGCAATCTGTCGATTGAAAAAATTGGGACGTGATTTTTTCAAGATAGTAAAGGCCAGGCCGGCGAACTATGATAAACAAATGAGACTTGGCAACGCGGCTCGCAACCACTGCAGCAGCCAAGGCCTGTCAGACTTTTCTCTCTCTTTGGTCCTCGGTTTTTCTCTTCTTCCGTCTTGTTCTCGCGAGCTAAACTCCGTCTTCGTCGTTATCCAACCATCTTTCTCCCGTTCTACGGTGTCTTTCTCTGCCGATGCCAGGATTTCCCTCTCCGCGCACCCGTTCTCGCCTTCTTGTTCATTGCCTCTCCCTCCCAGCCGGTTCGCTGCCACGAGAAAGAGGAGGCTACGCCACTGTGGTGGGGAAAAGGCGGAGGAGGAGAAAGAGGAAGAGGCGCACAAGAGACTCTTATTTGCTTCTTTCGTTATTCCTCTTATTTTGCTTGCCCGCCTTCAGCAACGGCACCTTCTTCTTTCGTTGCTCTGCTTCTTCTGCAGCGAGCACAGCGCTCGCCAGACTACCGTGCAACTAGGCTCCGCGGTTCTCTTCAGCCCTTCGCGGGCGCGCAGTCCCACAGCGACGCGACGCAAATCGACGCAAATCGACGCAAATCGACGCAAATCGACGCGAATCGACGCAAACCGACGCGAACCGACGCCACGCCACGCCACGCCACGCCACGCCACGCCACGCCACGCCGCGCCGCGCTGCCGCTGGTTTATTTTTATTCCCATATTCTCTCCCCCTCGGCCTGCAGCCTCCTGCTGCCTCTACCCGTCTATCCGCTCTCTCTCCCCCTCTGGCCGCGCTTCTTCCTTTTTTTCCGCCTCCTCTTTCATTTTTCTTCGCCTCCCTCCCGCCTCCTGCTGCAGTTGTCTGTGGTCAGTACTTTCAAAGGCGGGATGGCGACGACGAGAACGCTGTCGCGCCTCGGCCTTCGCCAGATATTCCTTTTTTCTTCCATGCCTCCTTCTTTTCTTGCCCTCTTCTTTTCTCGCCTTCTTTTTTCGCCGCTTTATTTATTCACCGGATAATGCCGCTTGCGCGCGAGGTCGGCTAAATACGAAAATAATCGAGGCAGGTGTCTCGCGGACGCTCGTTCGCGCTCGTTCGCGCTCGTTCGCTCGCTCGCTCGCTCGCGGTTCGATCGTAAAAATGCACACAAGGATAAACAACCGGGAGACAACCGTTGTCATGGGGAGAGAATGGCCGCGATCGTTCGCGACCGAACGATTCGCGGATCAGACCCATCTTCCACTCTTTCGGCTGAATCGCGGCCGAACTTGGGAAATCGCACGAACCGCCGTGCAACCAGTTGCCCGATTAATCCGAATCGATATATCGATAAAAAGTGGCAAAGACGTCGCGAACCAGTGGAAAAGTGGCGAGAGATAAGAGACAAGGGGAAACGAGAGTTGGCGTCATACTTGCCCTTTAATACCTCGATCGACGCTGCCGGCTGACTTTCATCGATACAACGTGTAACACGTATCTCGATTGTCCTGCGTTGCTCGATATCGGCCGATACACTTTCTCCGTAGCCTTTAGCAATTTGGCGATGCAACGCCGCTCGGGCCGCGCACGATTCGCGATCGCCGCCGCGCTTCTTTGCATTTTCTACGTGCCTGGCCCGGCATCGCGGCGCGTCGTCGCAAAAATGTCTTTCGCGCGGAGACCCTGTGCGCCGATCAAATGTAGCGGCGCGCCATGTTATTTTCGAAGCCTGTGCGTTTCGTGCTTCTCCCTTTGCCCCGTGAAACTCGAACCCGTCCGGCAGAAAAGAGGTCTCGGAGGCGCGCGGCGGTTAATCCGATTGGAAAGTTTTCGTGGGGACGCGCGCGGAATCCATCGAGCACCGATCACAATCAGCCTCTATTTTTCCCTGGAATTCAGAGACGACGAGACGGCGAGGAGAGTGGAGAAACAGATAAAGGCGAGGAAATCGTCCGGTTCGATCTTCCGCTCCCGTTCCAGTCTCACCGACGATATGCGTGCGCCTGTGCGTGAATGTCTTATCATGACGTCATTGATAAAGCGGCCATGATGGATAGACAAAGTCTGCTCGCAAAGAGACCCCGCCCTATTTTTTCCTCCCTGCCTCCCTAGCCGGACACACTTTTAGCGCGCGCTTAACTATGGCACTAACGTTAGCCGCGCTCCACGCCCAAAATAATTTGTACGAGCCACGAGGGAAAGATGGCGAGCGATCGCAACGGAGCGGACCACCGGAGAATCGCCGGGGATCGAATCGCTGCGCCCGACTTTTTCCATCTTATTGACGGTTTATTTTCGTACGCTTTCCGTCGTCGTGTCAGCCGCGTGTCACCGATTGCGCAAGCGAATCGGTGGGCGAACGCGATCGCGCCCGAGGGCCAAGCGCGAGGGACGGAAAGGAGGAAGCGATTCGTCGAATAAAGCGACGATATTTCATCGTTCCTCGCCAACCTTTTTCCTCCGTCTTGACTAAATTACCGAACAAACGGTTGGAATCGTGCCAAGATCAAAGTCCCCCGGTCTCGATAAAGAATGCTCATTATTATTGAATCAACGAGGCCTACCACCACCGGCTGACCACGGCAATCCATCGAATCGCGCGCCTAACATTTGCACATCGCTGATGCAATTACTCCGGCGCTATCGATTTTCAGCGATAATTTTTCACTCTATCCGCAACTCCTGCCGATTACCTGCGTGCCGTGCCCACGGTGGCGTATCGCGCCTCGTATCGCGCGTCCGATTCGAGTGGCTGCGGCCTGGACTCGCCATGTCCCGAACGGGGAGAATCGTCGCGTGGTCCAAGATTATCGAAAGGACGGATCGAGTGGAAAAAACCGACGAGTGGAAGATGACGGCTCGCTTCGGAATCGCCGATACTCGTACTTCCTGAACAGCGTAACACGCTCTTTCCGTCTCTCGTGCCCTACTAGACCGCAGTGGCGTTTCTCTCTTTCTACTTGCCGGCAATGGCGAGGGTGGAGGAAGAGAAGCAGCAACGAACGTTGCGGCGGTGGCAATAGTACGAGCAGCACGATGAGGAGTAGTGGAGGAACACACACGAGGAGAAGGAGAGAAAGGGGGACGGCGGAGGACGCGTATGACGAGAAGAAGTAGGGGAGCGAGCGAGGGAGGTTGTGAAAGAGAGATAGAACCGGGCACGATTGGCCCCTTCCGCCGTGTCAGCGGTGCCGATTGGCTCGTGTTCCCCGGAATCGTGTTATTTCAATCGATATCTCTTCGAGTAGCCGGCAATTTTTCGTCGCCGCGCGTTATCAGCGCCTTTCCACCTTTTTTCTTCCCCCGTTTAGCACACGCACAGCGCGAGAGACCAAGAAATCGCTCTGTCCCCCCCTACGACCGGCTTAGTTTGCGAGAGACGCCACACGCTGGCGTACAGCGCTGCGTCCGCGCTATCCTATACACGGACACGCCAGCTACCCCCGTGAATTTCCGAAAAAAAAAGAAAAAAAAGAGAAAAAGAAAGAAAGAGAAGGAGGGAGGGAGGGAGAGGGAGAGAGAGAGAGAGAGAGAGACAGACAGACAGACAGAGAGAAAGAAAAAAAACCGACAAAGAAAAAAGCAAGAAGAACAAGAGAGAAATAAAAAGGATATGGAAATTACGCGGCCGGCAGAGTGATTAGTTTCTTCAGTGTAACGCCGTAAGACGCGCTCTCGGTCATCCTTCGTCCGCCCGCAACGATCCCTCCTTCTTCTCTTTGGTCGATCTAAGCCGCCGTGCCGGTTCTTCGTCGTTTCGTTTCGCTTAATTTCCAGGGGGGAGTTATCGTGGTAACACAGTGATACACGGCGGAAGCGCTGCCACGTGTATACGTGAAAACAGTGTGTGTTGGTTTTCTAATTCGCGAACGAGAGAACACGGGGCTCGATCGCCCTACGCAGCAACTATCCAACGATCGTTTCGTCCGCGTTCGTCCCGCGATTCCACTTGGTCGTCGAATCGTCATCGATCGACGAAAGAAGGCAACTTTGTCGTCGATCCCGACACGTATGGCCGCGTTACAAGTGAGAAAAACGGGCGCCGCTCGACCAGGGTGAGCTGCGTGGCCGACGGAGGGGGTTTGAAAAAGACGCGTCTTTGTTGGAAAGTACGGCAGAAACACGACTGAAAACGTAAGCACGTGAAAGTGGAACGATACCGTTCTCACACGGCAGGATACTAGTCGTGGTCGGACAAAAGAAGAATCACGCCCTCGCGCGTACATGTGCTTCTCGTCGCATTCTCTCTTCTCCTTGTACAGTGTCGCATTCTCACGCAACCGTTTCTCCGCGTTGCTTGCGCAAACATCGCAACGTGGCTGTTCGGCGTGCGGAAATATCGTTCGCTCGATACGGCCAACGATACCAACGACGATCGATCGGAGGACAAAATCTTGGGAACGGAACGACAGGCTAGAAAAGAGGATCGCAACAACGAGACAGAACGACTATGTAGATAGAGGCACGCGTGGAAATCAAGCGTGTCGCCGATGCGACCTGCAACGAGGATAGCCATCATGTCGATGTCAGAGTCTTTCGTATCACCGTGCGTGGAGGGCGGGAGGGACTCTTCAGGTCGCGTGCTCGAGATTCTTCCCTGAAGATGTATGGCACCAATGAAAGCCACGGGCCGAACCACGGGCCTTGGACACCGCCTCCTGCGCCCCAACCGCTCCCGCCGCAAGCCCAGCATCAAAACCATCCCCGACCTCACCCCCACAATCATCCGAGCCACCCGCCGTACGTACCGCCGCCGTATCAGCATCCTCATCACCACTTGCCGCACGAGGTAATTATTGACGATATTCCGGGCTGCTTCGACCGGCTATCTTCCCTGCAACTCCAACAATCTTTCGCAACTCGGTAGGCGCCGACTATTCGTCCCCCTAGATGCGTTCAACCGTGTTTACTCGTTCGCCCATGTTATACTCGTTTACGTATTCCGCCGTTACAAGTTGTTGGCACGTCGCGTATCCCAACGACCAACGATTCCGGCTATGCGATGAAATTCCATCGCTCGAAACGATACTCTTCTCGTTTCCCAGAAGCTTCTTCTTCCTCTACTTCTTCCTCTACTTCTTCTTCTTCTTCTTCTTCTTCTTCCGCCGTTCTGTCGCTCCGTCGTTCTGTCGTTCTGCCGATCGCATTTAAACCAACCAATACATTTTGGTTAAAACGGCCTGCCTGGTCAATCGATGGCCGTCCGTCTCTTCCGCGGCATCTATCTAGACCGCGGGATTTAGAAGCTGCTTTTTCCCGATGGTAAACTCAGTTGTTGAACCGTTTAAGGATACAGACCGTAGTGGAGTAGAAAGTGACCGAGGTGAAGTATGTAAAGCCGTCTGTCGTTGCCCTCTTATTGGGCTAATCGAGCACCGTTTGATCGAGGATTAGAGATTGTTACTCTCTGGCTACACGGCAAGGCGTACGCGTGATTAATATCGTAAGGGAAACCTACAACGATGACTTTAACTGCCTATGGCACAAGTTCGTTTCCCACCACAAGCCTCGGTGTACAATCACGGGTATAGAGTGTGCCTGCCTCGTTTCCACCGAGACAAGTATGCACGACGATTATTATAACGTTGTCGGTGTAAGTTACCTACGTGCTATTTTGACACCAACTCGGGTTAACCGTCTGGTAACGCGCCTAAACGGGTTTCCCTTCGACTAGCGCTGGCTACTTCGTCGCTTTATTTTCACCAGGAAATTTAATTGGTCACCGGTGGTTCGCGTGCCTATCCCGATCAACACACATCGCCGATTAGTTTCTCGATTATTGCGACGCGACGTCGCCCATGACGAAGCGTACTCGTCGGTGACGAGCTACTTTCCCGTGCTCTCTCTTTCCGCGAGATTATCGAGAAAACAATTTACCGCCACCTCTTCGTCGCGCCTTGTCTCGTCTTTTCGTCCGTCTCACGATGATTCTTGCGAAATCTTTCCAACGCGGTTCCACGTATTCGGCGCCAAACGAATTCCCTTTTCTCACTAACCACAAAGGCTACGCGTATCCAAGGCAAACGTACAATTTCCCCAAGGCCTTCCGCACGCCTCTCACAATCACTTTGTCGCAAAAAAAATCCCTCGGAACACAGAAAAGCGTCGACCGAACCGACGATAACATTCGTCTACGTTCAGATTCCTGACTGTTACGAATCCCACACGAGCCACCTTCTTTCTTTCATCGGACCTTCCGAAAACCCATATGCGTCTCTACTACAGCAGGCAGCGTGGACGCAAGAGGCCTGCTTCTCGCCAATCCCCTAATCACAGATCCTTAAAGATATTCGAAATCCAGGGATCCGAGCGGGAGAGGGGGGAGGAGAACGAGGATCTGTGATCGGCAGGTTAGCCCGTAACCGGAAGCGCAGGGTACACGAGGTAGCGGATCACGGTGCCGCGATTCAGACAGATTAAATCCGATGATTACGGTGTGAGGAAGAAAGAGAGAGAGAGAGAGAAAGAGAGAGAGAGAGAGAGAAAGAGAGAGAGAGAGAAGGAGAGAAAGAGGCGGAGAGAAGGTCCACCTTTTCCTTTATATTACGGCGCTGTTCGCGGCCGCAGTTTAGACAGATAGGTGGGTCGGTAGGAGAATGAGTCAGGCAACGCTAGGTAGGTTAGATTGGACGTTGTCTCCGCGTAGACACACGCGTATGTACGTATAGGCGTGTGATCGTATGCACAGTGCACAGTGCACGGTGCACGGTGCACACACGGAGAGGCGGAAAGGTGAGCGCGAACGCGTATGCCACACGTACACACAGGCACACATACCTTCGAGTTAATAGCACATGCGAAGTGCTAGATGGCCGGCGTGCGTGGGTGGACGGAACACGTTACGTTCGTATGTGTGCCATGGAGAAAAGGCATATGGTCAGCAGGTGAGACCTTTGCTTTGTGTTCCAAGTGTATAAAGTAGCCTACTTCCAGTGACCAATGTTATTCCGTCGTAATTTACTGCGCCAAGGGAGAGACAAAGGGTTACGTCGCCCAGATCCTCCGGATCCCTTCCGAAAAACGGGCCAACTTCTCCCACGCCTTGCCAAATTCACAGGCAACGTCCGATTCCCAACGATTCGCTTTCTCAGACAGAGACTAACCCTGTACGTTTCTAGATTCAGGCGACAAAAGTATCCGTCAATGTTGTTGGTTATTCGTTGCAACGTCAGACCGTATATGGTTGTGGAAGATGCGTGTGCCGACAAACTGTCATTCCGAGCGTATCGAGTATGCCGCAACGATCGTACAAATATACCATTCGGCGAAAAATCTGACGAATCCATCTCCGTCGATTTCGCCGACTTTCGTGCCTCGCTTGCTGGCTGTTTATTACATCGAAACGTCATCTTGCTTTCGTACAAAGTATTCTCGAAAGAGCTCGAAAGAACTCGATACAGCTCGATAGATTCGAAGATGTAAGGTTGGTTGTTGGTCGTTTCGTTGAAATTATGCGATAACGCGGCTAAACTACATCGTTATTACTACGTTATTAACGCATTTCAGTTTCATTTCATAGTATTCGCAGCGTGTAATCGTCGAACGATATACCCAATTTTCTAATTGCTCTTCTACGCGAGGGACGGGAAACGTGACTCTTATCGTGTCTTTATCGTCCGAGACCTCGATATTGTACGAGCGTAACGATGCTAGATTCTTACGAGTGCATTTTCGACGTCACACGTTTCATCGGTCGGAACATCGTGTCCGTTTGCCAGAACATGCCATCCGCGTGTAACCACGGCCTCCGATACAAAGACGAAGAACGAAAGCAGAGGGTAAAATCGAGATGAGGAATGCCTTTTAGGAAATACAGTGGGTGTCGCTTGATATATTTTTCCATTATTAAGGACATTAAGCCGGCGAACCGCAGCCAACCAACTCTTTCCGTTTTCTTCCTCCTCTTTTCGTTTCTACCAGCAAATCCGGCCGTTTCTTTCTCGCCTTCTTCTCTCTCTTTTCTGTTTTTTTCTTTTCTCTTTCTCTCTCTCTCTCTCTCTCTCTCTCTCTCTCCCCGCGGCGGCGGCGACAACGATAAATCAGAAAAAAAGATTCAAAGCGTCGCTATGGCCTGGTCGGCGGAGCGCAATTTTCCGTCCGCCGGCAGATAAAAATGTGATTAATGAACGTGTGGTCTTCGAGTTTGAGAAAAACCAAGCAATCGTCGTAAAACGCCGCCGCGCTTAATTAGCATTTGCTGAAAAAAAAAAAAAAAAGAAAAAACAGAGACTAGAGAACAGAGACTAACGTTTGCGACGGAATTAATATTCGTCCGATCGGATTCAGCGGCGCTTTCTCAAAAATCTCGGCGGTCCACTTGAGACGGTCGTTAAAAATTCGTAACTCGACTTTCGCCACCGTCGAATCGTTCCTCGCCCTCTTGTCACAGCCCTTGACTACGGTTAATCGGCGGGAAAAATGTCTCCTCGCGTCGTAGATTCCGCCCTTTCGGTTTCTTCGCGCGAGGGTGCGTGGAAAAAAGGATGGCATTAAAAAATAATCAACGAGTAGGATACGTCCGGGGACGGATGGTTCGAGAAACACGAGCAATTTTATTCAAATCGGCAAGAAACACCGCTCGGATTGATTTGTCCCCGGGCGAAAGAAAGTATCCGGCAGAAGAAGAAAAAACGAGGAATAAGGTGGAGCTGCAGTCTCTTGCTCTCTCACGGGGATTAAGAATCAGGGATGGCCAGTGTCGAAGGTCACCCGTCAAATATCCAACGTCGTGTCTACCCGGAAAGAAAGGGTTGAAAGTCGTAGAAACTTGAGAACCCCCGGTGGTGACGATTTCAATTCTCTCTCCGCCTTCTTCTCTGTCTCTCTTTGTCGTGCTCGCACGAAGGGTCGCCTAAGATTCTTAAAACTTCTCGCGCGATTTTTCGATTTTAATTACAGTTTTAACATATTTTAATAAAATCCTTCGCACTCAGCCCCTTCGTCTCTCGTTTCTCTCCTGCTTTCGTCGCGTCCGCGCGAAAGAAACAGCAGTCGAACCACCCTTCGTCAATTTCGGCAACTTCTCCGCGGACGCTCTCGCAATCCGAAATCTCCTGACTTTTGCCACGAACTGTACGCTCGTTTTAAACGTTAACCCTTTCGTTCGTTCACCTACACCCACACCGGCTACGGGAGCAACACCTGTTCCCTCAACGAAAACCCGAAATCAAGCGTTGCTCGTCGTGAGCGTTCCACCCGCTCGTACTCGGCCCTTCCAGCAGTTTTACGTTCCTCCTCTTCGCGTCGAAGAACGGCAAAGTGCCGTGAGCCGAGTGGGCAACGTGCGCAACGTGCGCTCCGTGCCCTAACACCACGTACGACACACATACGTGTACGACTGGAAATCGAAAAACATCGATCGGATGGTTGCTTTCGAAAACCACGGTGACGGTCGTCGACCCCTTTTGTGGCCAGCTGTTGTTACGCATTTCCTATTAAATTCGTGGAGAACAGTCTATCTATATATATATATATATATATATATATATATATATATATATATATATATATATATAGATGGATATACATTTATATATACATTTACTAATATTATTACTAATATTAATTTACTAAATTATACAATCTATGTCTATATTATAGACCATGTTAGATATTCCAGCGTGACCCGGCTTTAACGAATCGCGAAATATAAGAATCACGCTTGTCTCTTGCCATTAACGAGTTAGCCAAGCGAGTGAATTAACGGGACGATCAGCGACATTTCGAGTGGAACAACGAAAGTCCGGTTCGTGTGTCGTTAACGTAGATACTCGACGAACATTGGTCGAGGATCGAATACGTGTTAAGTGCACCATTTTGATAAAGTGTGTTCTGAAACGAGAAAATATCGATGACCGAATCGATTTTGTAATACGACGCGTCGCGATGCCGATATAGTTATCGGCGACATTGAACACGTTGCCGGCAGCGCCGGCTAAAACGCAGCCACTTTCGATCAACGAATCGCGTGAAATTTTAAGCACGGACTCCGAGGAAATAAACAGCGACCTGACAATTAGCATCGATCAACGAGTCGAATCGCGAACAGGCAACCGCGAGTTCCTCCATGAATAATCGAAAATTTAAACGTTAACGCGATATGTACACGTAATCTATAACACGGTCGCAGCAGTTCCTGCCTCTCTTCCATCTATAATTGCATAAGAAAATCATGAAGTGGATCGCTCGAACCGTCTACGTACAACGAAACAGGGGAGGCTACACGTTTATCCGGCGTTTTCTTCCTTTCTCTACGCGAAATGCTATATTCGTACAGAGAAAAACATGATACACGGTTATTACGTATGACGAACCTTCCCGTCCGTTCGTTCTCTTTGCCATGTTGAAAACGGCAACCTTCCAGCCGCGCGCGTGAATTCATTGGATGCCTCGACGATCGTAGCTACTCCGTTCTGACAATTGGCGCAAAATCTAGATATCCGTGTTGTTGGAGCGCATCGGCGTTCGAACATTTACGAGGCATCGAATAGAAATCGAATCGCTAAATCGACAAATTTCGCGTACATAAAGCAAACAACCGAGACGATCGGTTCCCTTCCGGCAGCCGTGAGAAAAATGAAACGGAGGATAAACGCGTGAGCCGAACCTCTCAGAGTCCAGGAGGCGATGGCGGTCGGCGGGAGTACAGCGGTCACAACTTCCGTCGACTGGCCATCCTCCGTCTTTCGACCAAAAGTGCAGCGTACCAACTAACTGTGGCAGTTCTTCTCGCAGATCTTCATGCACAAGAGCGCGATGCAGATGCACGCGAGGGAGCTCGGCGCGGCGGGTGCACTGACGGGGAGAGCTGGCGGCGGCGTGGCGGGCGGACTGGCAGGCCTGGGTCCGATCGGCGTCGGGCCGGGCGGCATGATCGCCGGCAACGAGGTAAAGCCACACCAGTGCCAGCAATGCCTCAAGTCATTCTCCAGCAACCACCAGCTCGTACAGCACATCAGGGTCCATACTGGCGAGAAACCGTACAAATGCAGCTATTGCGACCGCAGGTTCAAGCAGCTCAGTCATGTACAGCAACATACCCGCCTGCATACGGGTGAGTATCCGTTCTACCCTTCAACGATGCCTCGCCGAAATCCTACTGGATCGACTACGATTCCGATCTCCAGGCACGGCAGCATTTTCATAATCTTTTATTCGCAAATTAGTCACGATCGATCGCCCTTTGACTTTCGTCCTTTTTTCCTCTCCCCGTTTCTTTCCCTTCTTTCTTTCTTTCTTTCTTTCTTTCTTCCTTCCTTTTCTCTCTTCTCCTTTCTCTTCTCTCTTTTTCTTTTTTCTCTCCCTTTTTCTCTATGATCGTATACACACGTATCGAGCACGCTCGTCGAAAGCGAAACCAATTCGAAATCGTTCTTCTTTCGCTCGTTCGAATAGTTCTCTCGCGACTTGCTCTCCCAGTAAGAACGAAATATGTAATTCGTCCGTCTTCGATGATCGCGGTAAAATCAACGACTCGCCGAGCTTAATGCATGCATTCAGTATCCCCGGGACTGATAGTAAATTCTATGAATACCGCATTGCATCGCGGCCAGTCGATAATCAATAAATTAATATACTATTATAATCTGTTGGAGCGATCGTGCGTTCCGATTGTGGCTAATTTTAATGCATGCTGCGAGATTGCTCAATGCGCCTCGCGCTGCACCAGAACCGTGGTTTCCAAGACACCGTTGACTGAACACGTTGTCGTTCGGTATGCATACAAGTTGCGTATTGCAGATAAGTTCAATTTACGCGGGGCCGAACGATCGAATTTATCGAGCGGCTGCTCGACTAAGAATAGCAGTGACGGAAAGACGTAGAACGGACGAGGGACCGGTAATAATGAGAAAATTCGACGGCAAAGCCAGCCAATGGGTCGCGCCCGGGTAGAAAGAATTTCATTAAGGGATGAGCGTAGTCAATCGGAAGGTATTAGCCTCGAGAAGCGAACCGGTCAGCACCGCGTATGACTGAACCCTTGGAAAAGTCTCGTTCATCTCGTCCAAGATCTGCTCTTTCGAATGAAAGGAAAGAGCAAAAAAAAAAGAAAAGAAAAAAAAAAGACGAAACCTCGTCGGTATGCCAGCTATTTAATCGAAACGTCCAAGAGCTCTCGCTGCGCTGCTCGCGAGAGGATAACAGATCGAGTCTTAACAAAACATTCCTTCGAAATCATTACCGGGAAGAGGTAATTTCCTCGAAAGCTGGTCGAACGAACCTTGACGAAAAAATCTCCTTCGTTGGTTCCTTGCTTCTCGAGTTCTCAGTTTGTTTAACCGTGTTTAACGAGGGAAGAAAAAAATTGGGGGGGAGGGGGAGGCGGGGGGAAAGCTGACATTGATTTCAGCGCGCTAGTTTCACCCCCTCGTCCTTTTCGACCACTACCAACGAGCAACTAACTACTGCTCGGCAACCCCTTACATTAATAATCACCCTTTCCGCGTACCGAGGCACCCACCACTCTACGGCTGCTACGGCTGCTACGGCTGGTACTTGAGCTAACGTCGGTGTACGCGCATCTATCGCATGCACCGCTCTAGGTTTCCGTGTCTTTATCGATGAAACGTTTTAAAATAAGCGTGTAAGGGCGCCACCCCTTCTCCGCTTCGAGACATCGAGAGCGAAAAATCGGCGACCAATCGCCGTAACGTCACGAACGAGAACCGCTCGTTTATCCGGTCTATCGACGAGGATCCTAGATCGAGCGGCGAGGCATCCGACGAACGTTTTCAACCCCTTCCCCCTCCCCCCGCACTCCGACCGAGAAAATTCCTCATTTTCGATCGATCTCTTTCGCCGCACCGCGCCGCGCCGCTCCGGCATACCAATTTCTCGCGATCGAAAAATCGGCGTGCTCGCGGCTCTGAAATTCCTTCCGAATTCCCCCTTCGAAATCTATCGTTGTTTTCCCAAACGATACACCGCTTCCGCACAGCATTTGCATACCATATTGATTTCTCGTTTCGCTGCGAGATCTCGCCGCCTCACCGCGATTGGCCGGTCAAAGTCAAAAAACGGCGGGAATTTAGTGCCGCACCGTCGCGTTCACGCGCCACCCCCGGCAGCCGCCCCCCGCCCTCCCAACGCGCGCATTACAACAATTTCCCTCGACAGCCGAATATATATTCGCGCGCCTATAAAATTTGCAACGTATATGCATATAATTCATTAACCGAAATTCGACAGAGTTCGCGCGGGCAGCGGGCAGCGGGCAGCGGGCAACGGGCAACGGGCAACGGGCAACGGGCAATGAGCAATAGGCAAAACGGGAAACAGCGGGATGAGGGAGGGGAAGGGAAGAAGGTAGGCGAGAGTAGGGGGTGGGAAACGGTGGCGAGAGCGGCAGAAACGAAGGATGGCGAATATAATATCGGTGAGTGTCCACGATATCGATAGCTGGTCAATAGCTGCAGCCTAGACAAATACCTGCCGAGGGTGTAGAGTCCATCCTCCCCTCTCTCGGCGGGCTTACGAGGGTGACTGGGCGCGTAGCCAATAGAGGGTCTGTTTGCCCCACTCGGGACGCCGCACGCGAAAAAGCGCGGGAATTTTTCGATCGCCCGATCGCTCAATAATGGAACCGAAGTTACGCGCCGCCACCGTCGCACGCGTACACCACCGCCAACCAACCCAAACACACACACACACACGCTCCACCGCGTTATATTCTCGTACGCGAAGCGCTCGCCCGCCCGCCCGCCCGCACGCACGCACGCACGCACGCACGCACGCACGCACGCACGCACGCACACGCTAGGATGTAGTAGCCCAATAAATAGCCGTACGCATTTGCGAGCGTGTTGGAGGATAGACGACAGAGTTCGTACGCAACGAGCCAGAGGCTACCAAAGATTATCCCTTCGACAACGAGGAAAACTCAATTTTCATGGGGGCGAAATCTAATGATCGGTCACCCTACGCGCGTGGAATTAATCGGTTTTCCTGAACGCTACGAGCGGTCGCGTTAGCTTTTAGAACACCGACGATACCGGCCAGTTGGTCGCGTCAGGATTTCTCGTTCTACGTTCTTCCTCCCTCTCCTTGCCACCTCTCCTTCCCGTTATTCTCCTTGTTTCCTGTTTCTTTCCCCCTTTTTCCTTCTGTCTGTTCTCCTGCTTCGACGAGACGTAACCATCGATGTTCGAGTTATCGTGGGTTGATTCGAGAAACGAGCGCGATTCGCATTAAAATTCGATAGGGCAGCGACGGTGTTCCCGTTAAGAGGAGAACGTTACGAGTTGGTTAACACCGATACAAATGGCAAAGAACTACGGGATTGGGGTTTACCCCTTTCGACGATGTTTAAAAAAAGGAGCACGTCCCCGCGGCGAAATTGACCGGACAATTTTAAAGCCCACTTAAGACTGCGAAAAATTGCCGCATCGTCGGTGCATGAATAAAAATTAAGTCCGCTCTAGACATGCTTTCGTTTCGGAACGAGCTCGCGTATCCGTATTTACGAGGCGACGACGAGAAAGAGACGAGAGAAAGACGCGTAAAAATCGACCGATCGCTCGCCGTAAATTCAGAGCTACGTATAGACGCACAGTTAGGCTTTTCATTTTTCTATCATCGTAGCCAGTTCCGTTCGGCGATGTCGGTGGTGGTGACCTTTTGACAGGACCGAGAAATTTCTCCGCACCGCGAACCACCGTCCCCCCTCCTCCCTGTCTCCTGCTCCTTTGACCGGACTACTCGTTCACCTTTTTCCTTTCCTCCTCTACTTTTAATTCGCTAATTTCACCCAGTTAAGAATTTATGCGACGGAACGTCTCGCCAGACGTCTCGAGAAAAATCAAAGCGGCACGGTGCGGTGGAAAGAACGCGGCGCCAGCCCTTTATCACAAATGACGCGGAATGAAAGATTAAACAAAAGCAACAACGTTTTACGCGTCTGCGAAGAACTGGATGGTACGGGTGAAACGTAAAACGTGGAGCGCCAACGTCTCGTTCAATACGGCACAATTATTTCTCCTTGGCGGCTTGCGCTAAAATAATCTTTGCTTCGATAAACGTTCCATTTTGTCGCGGAAAGGCGGATTTCGGTGGTTCGATACCTTACTTAAAATTCATTCGCGCAATACCAGTTGATCAACCGTCGACCGTGCCAGTATCGTAAATATTTTATCGAGCGATATTAATCCTAATATTGGTAAATATGTGCGTCGCCATCCGAAATTGCCGGTATATCAAAATTGCGCGGTCCGAACTCGACGGTGGGAAGGAAATTCGAAAGGAAATGTCGCGACCAAAGAAAAGAGCGCGATGCTCTCGACCGAGCTCGTCACCGTGCACCGATTCGACGTCAAACGTCATTCACCGTTTCTATGATGTGACAATGCGTTACGCAATACGTTGCGAGGGAAATGTAGGTCCGAAATGTAGGGCCGGTTGGCCCTCGTCATCTATCGCCAAGCTCCGCAACACGCGCTCCGCCTCTCGCTAGATCACGACCAATTAGCCAAATTCACCGGTGAAAAACGAGTACAAGAAGTTTTCCTCGGGAACGAGCAACTCGTGTTCACATACGGTAAAACGATCTCGCGTATACGATGGCAGGAATCGAGGATAGAGAGAAGAAGTAACGGTCAGAAAGTTCTATTCCCCGATAGCGGAGAGAAAGGCAATTAAACCGTTAAAAGGTAAAAGGTAAAAGGTAAAAGGTAAAGATAATTAAAAGTTGAAGATACCGTATGGCCTGCCAGAAAATTAACGTAGTCATGCCGCATATGCATAGGCCGCCGAGCCATACATAGGCCAATGAGTCTATTCTAATTTTCTAGGAACCCTTCCGCGGCGATGCATTTTTTTCCATGAGGGTTAATTTGAATAGGGACGGTCTGCCCTTGCACGGGGGGATGATGGTTCGTACACGGTACGCCTACGCTTTTCTTTCCTCTTCGACCTACTCTCGCTTCGCTCTCGCCTACTCTCGCCGACCGTTCTTCTTTTCTTTTCTTTCCTTTCCTTTTCTTTTCTTTTCTTTTCTTTTCTTTTCTTTCGCCTGCCTTCTCCCTTTAGCCACCGAAATCCTAGTCAACGCGGCCTAATCGTCGACACTTTTTGCACCAGCGGCCGTGTTCCGTTTCTCTCGATTCGCCGTTTTGCATTCGGTCGTTACCGAAAGCGTGGCATAGCTGCCGCCGCCGCCGCGACTATATAGCTGCTGAGCATGCATTCGGCAACGCGCGAAAATGCCACGTCATTTTTTTAAGGTCACCTTTCAACGATCGCGCGCGCCATTGTCATTGTGTACCGTTTGTGATCCGAGATAAGTAATCTCGCTTTACGCGATGTTTGCTCGAAAGCACGTTGATAGATTCGTACAAGGAACGACTGTCTATTTCGACCGACTTTTTCAAACACGTTCATCTAGTCGCAACTCGAAGGATTCCTCGAAACTAGCTCCACGGCGGCCCTCGTAGGCTGCAGCGAAGAAAACCAACCATCAAAAAATGAAATTATCGTAGATAAGAGTTAACGCGGTAATTGGACTTTATTAAACGCGAGGTTAATGCGTGGTGTAAATTTCATAATCGTAGAAGAGCGGAATCTTACTCGACGAGGAAAGAAACGTGGAAAGGAACGTGGAAAGGAACGGGGAAAGAAAGGAGGAAAGGGACGCGAAAAAGGTCGATTCGATTATCTGAAAATAGTCGGATAAAATATTCGCGCGTGCAAGTTTTCAGCGAATATTCTTTCCGCAATATTCATAGAGCTATTAGTTTTTCGAAAGCGTGCAAATCCGCGGTACGTTCTCAGATTGTTGCCATGAGAGTGATTTTTTCTACGAGTTATCTTATCGCCTGTTACTGATATAGAATAGAATCCGAGATGCACTCGCAAGTAATAACTGTTCTTCCAGCTGTAAAAAGCAAAATCGACGCCAACTTTTCGCTTCTGGCTGAAAACATCGCCGACACCGGAATCCCTGGCCGAAAAACGAACGATTCTTAATTAAGCCCTTGGTCGGCTTCAAACGAACGCCGATTATTATTTCAACGCGAGCTAGCGCGTCCTTTCGGAGGGTGAACTCCGAATCGTTTTAAAATTCTTAAAGAGACGCGACTCTTTAGGCCTTTAAGATGGACGAGACTTCACCCTTTCGCATTACTGACTTACTTTCCCGACCCTTTGGGAACCACCACGACCGATATATACGTACGTCGCTGCTAGCTGTGTTCGCCACACTCGAGATACAAATACAAGAGAGAACGGATCGGCGAGGAAAATTCGCGCGAGATCCGTGAACAAATTTTTAGCAGGAAAAAGTATTCCACCGGTAAAGACAAGATACACGCGCGATACGTGTGAGCGTAGCACCAGAAGGCTGTAATCTCGCTTCATACCAGTTCCCTATCTAACGTATACTCGCATGTAGTAAACGGTCTACAAAATCTAGATTGACTTTCTAAGCTGGCACGAAAGCGACTTTTTGCACAAAATCGGCTACGATCTTCAACGAGGACTGCACGATCACGCTTCAACCGTAGAACCGGTCTCTCTAGGTTAAGGATACTCGGTGCTGCTCCTTTGCCACGAGTACAGTAATTTCGCGCAAACAAATTCCATCCACTTGTTTGTTAAACCGTCGTTCTTTCTCTCCTGCAAAAGTACTCGTGTCCGTGTCCGCGTCCGCGTCCGCGTACGCGTACGTATCGATCCTTAAACCAAGATGGCAGGATAACTCGTCTTTTTCGC
Organism: Bombus huntii; assembly: GCF_024542735.1. Lineage (NCBI taxonomy): Eukaryota > Metazoa > Arthropoda > Insecta > Hymenoptera > Apidae > Bombus > Bombus huntii. The sequence goes on along the minus strand of NC_066251.1, from coordinate 360,923 downwards.
ATAAAACATTTGCGATACGCGGCGATCCAAGACAGATAACATAGGCCGCGGCTCTGATAAGTAAAGCCTCGATCGAATCCAAGCTTCTGTGTGGCTGCATTCTTGCGCGATATCGCTTACGCGCAAGAATAAAATAGTAGAAAAGGTTCTGAAACCTGTTTCTAAAAACACGACCACCACCGCCAGATTCTCCGTAAACCGCTGCTAATTGCGGTTGCAATAAAAATTCTTACGAGGCCGTTGATCCTAGCCCAATACTTTCTATCCTCCCGTCGTACGATACACGCTTCGTTTTTTCTTGCTCCTCGCATTTCTCCGCCAGACGGCCCACAACGGACAGAAGATTTACACGGACCATTTATATCGGAGAGTCGCGTCGGGCCGGCGGGTCAAGAATATTGAGCACGGCCGGCCGTAAAATAAGATATAGATTTCCATCTAGTAAACTTTCTACACGGCATGTGTGGGAGGCAACGCAGGACGCCATACGGCATACGAGAACAGTCTTACGTTAGAAACTTTGGGCGCAGCCTTGTGTGCACTGGTCGAGTTATAGGTACGCTTCGCACACCTTCGCACACCTTCGCGCACCTTCGCGCACCTTCGCGCACACCTTTGCACACCTTCGTATACCCTCGTATATACCTTCGTATACGTCGCGTCGTGCTCAACAGGCTTAAAGACGTGTGGGCACTTAAAACCGGCACGATTTCAACTTTGCTCCTGATGTGGGACGATCTTACCTTCTCTAAACTCAAGAGTCGACGAAAGAGGAATAAAAGCGGCGTCGTGAACGCAAACGCGATCGTAAATGATTCCAAGTTTGCTGCCGATACGGGATCCCGACCGTCTATCTTTTCTAAACTTGAAATTCCACAAAGAACGAACAAACGGATAAAGAAACAACGAGAGAGAGAGAGAGAGAGTCGCGAAGAACAACGCGATCACAAACGAATAACAAAGACACAACATGGTTTCATAAGGGTGCGCGATACGATTAAAACGCCAAGAATAAGAATACGCGAGGGGAAACGCGCACCACTTCCACCCTTTGCCACCCTTTGCAACCCTTTGTGCTTGAAACTGGACCGTGTGCTAAGGAAAACCAGGATCGGGCTTTCTTTCAACAAGCCAGAAGGTCGACAAGCCAGAAACGAGCCCGTCGTTGAAAATCTTCGGGCTGTCAATAGCAGATTGTGCGTCTCATTCCTCTTCCACCCTAATAGGCTGGCCATTATACTACACCTACTGACCTCCTTCGAATCGTCGACGAGTTTCGCGTGTTTTTAACAGGATCTTGTTACGTTACGACCGATTAAATCTCCGTCTTCTTCTCCCATCGTACTGTCCTTCTTCTTCGAGGTATCATAATTTTCTAGAACACGGAACGACAGCAACGAACACGGCTATAACTGTAACTCGAAGGAAGACGAAAGGTGGTAGGTACTTTCGAGACCTCTCTCGAGCAAATGGCTCGCGATGAAAAATCGTAAAGACACGAGAGCCATCGGGACTTAGCTCCGCCGGCCACTCGACAGGCCGAACGTTCGTTCTGAGACATTAATTTTTACCCCTTTTTACCCCCATCTGCCTAATGACCCGAAAAGTCTGCTGCCACTGCTGCTGCTGCTGCTGCTGCTGCTGCTGCTGCTGCTGCTGCTGCTGCTGCCGCCGCCGCTATCGCTACCGCTGCTGCTTCTACTACAACGACGTCGTCGAGAACGATAGAAGAAGGGAGAAAAAAGGTCTCGACGAGATGCCCGTTAAGTGGCGAGAATCGTCGCCGGGAAAAGGTTCGAGATCCTGTCCTGCATCCAGGAGCGCAACGATCGTTACCACTCGGACGGATGTGCCAGAACAAGGGGCTGGCGTGCCGCGTACACTCCTTCTTTCCGGTGTCTTACATAATTCCTCGTCCGTTTTTCTCCGCTGCTGCAACCCTTCTTCCAACGGCGACCCCCTTGGCTCGTTTTCACCCCCTTCAAACGGTGAAGCAGCAGCCACACCGTCTCAACACAATGGGACTCATCAGGCATCGAGAATAAATTATGCTCGGCCATGTCCGCCAGAAAAATGACCAAGCCGTGAAATTAGAGCTTCCACTTGCTGCGGAAAAAAGAGCTGCGCTCACCGCCCAATCTTCTTACAATCCTCGCTAATTAATATCTGGAAAGACGAGACAGGACGACGATATGGAGAAAGATCTTGACAAATTCGAGGTAGTCGAATGGCAGTCGAAGCTTGGTCAGATCGGGAAAATGTTGGTACAACATTGGCGTGGACATTTGTCGGGTGGCGAACACGAGGCGAGGCAGTGGCAGTGCACAACAAATCGGTGAAAATGAGTTCGACGGCCTCGGTCAGGAAGAAGTAAACCACAGGAAGAAAGGGTTTCCAGCTTTAGGGGTCAGCGACCCTGACACGTTCCCTCTGGGCGGTCTAAAAAAAAAGAAAAAAAAGAAAAAAGAAAGGGCCAAGGTATCGGTTGAAAAGAAAAAACGATAAAGAGTTTCGGACAGGGCAGGTGAAACGATCCGAGAGGGTGAGCGCGAGCGAGACGGAAGAAGCTACCATATGCCCGAATAACGTTCCACCCGCGTACGATGCGACCAACCGGTACAACGAGTTTCTTTGCCGTCGTCGTCAACGGGGGAAACTACCCGAATATCTTTCCACGTGAATCAAACACCGCGTTAACGATGGAATTTCCTATAAACGTCAGATACGTACGTCCGATGCGACTGTCACAGTTCAAGATCGCTCGCAAATATGCTTCTTCGATATATTGCGATTCAAGCATCTCACACCGATGGAAAATCTCTGTGTGCGCACGCTGCCTATCGCGGCCACAGCTCCATAGCTACGAGCGATTCGCGTGTATTTTCCTCCTTCCGATGCAAGTCGTTTCTTCAGAACTGAAACAGACGATAGATTGGATAAGGGTGGGAATAACCAGACGAGATCGAATCCTATCGCGATCTAGCGCGCGCGTATCGTCGTGTATGGTAGTCCGACCAGACTGTACGTGTTTATCGCATATTTGGCAAAAATTAACGGTCTGCTTTTGCACGAAATTATTAAAGAAAATGAATCCCAAAGCCACGAAACGACGATAGGATACCTAGCCGCTTATGGCCGACAACAGCGTACGTTTGACAATCGTAGGAAACTCCAATTTAAGACGTCCGATGCTCGCATGGGATGTGTTTCGAAAGATACGATCCAAAGACGATGGCGAAGAACGATTGGAGCAACGCGAGCCACAAGAATATCGATTATGGACAGCCGCTGATGCTCGAACGTCTGCCACTCGACGATTCTCAAACACTCCCGGCACGTTTGTCCGTCATCGTTCGTGGAGATATCTGGGAAACTAGATTGCCAGACCTTGCTATTCCAACTGCCTGTGCCGATAGAAACGATACGTAGCAGCAACGTACCCTGAAGAAAACGGTCAGAGAGAGACCGGACCGAATACGATCCGGTTTTCGAGTTACTCTCGCCTTGCAAATACCACGTTTGCCCCGTTCCTTTCGTAAATCGTACTTAAACGTATTTAATCGTATTTAATCGTATTTAATGGTATTTAATGGTATTTAATGGTATTTAATGGTATCTGGCAAAGCTTCGTACATCGAACTATTCTTAAAACAGAGGGCAGATGGCTGCGAAGGACGGATATTTCGTTGCTGAAACGAATCATTGAAAAACGCAAACTGCCGAGAAGGCACGGGGTTACGCGTTGCCATGGTCGCCAGTAGGTTTTGAAGAGAATGTACCGGGGTGATTTGGCCTAGACTACTGATGATGACTGTACCCCGCGTATGCGAGGGATATAGGCACACATACTCGTGAAATTTCGCACGTACGTACGTACGGTACATTCGCCAGGGGGTAGAAATCATTAAAGGGGCGTGGCGTGCCCGTGGTTGCCCGGATGACGGTCACGTGAACCAAGATGGCCGCCAAGCGGGAGGGCTCCCCTCTTTGCAACAGTCATTTGTTATCGGCCATTTTATTTTAATGATTTCCATGCATGCGTGAAACGCTCGGCTGCATCGCTCGGGAAAGGGATGTTCGCTCTCTCGCTCTCCCCCCCCCCGTTCTCACTTACTCACTCACTAACGCACACACAAACACGCACACACACACACACACTCTCTCTCTCTCTCTCTCTCCCGATCTTGCTCTAGCTATCCCGCTCGCACACTATGCGCCTGGTAACGCGCTCTCCTAGCGCGATACACGCTACACACACACAGCAACCAACGCGCCGCTAACGTTGCTTTCATGGTAATTTCAAAGCCTATAAATTTCGGTCGCATCCGCGTTAATGCTCTTCCTTCTTTCGATAAATTTCATACGATTTGCTGCTCGTGATTTCCGTGATCACCAAGTAATTCCGAGCCGCGCTTCGCGTCCATCCGATAATCGAGCCTCGCACCAGCGAACCCCACGCTTCTCCACCGATCCACCGGAAAAGGAAGAAGAAATTCCTAAAACTGACGACGAACGAACAGGAATCATCGAGCGGTAGGAGACGAGTTAATTCAAAGGCCGCGAGGAAAATAATAACGAGCGCCTCGTGCCCGAAGAACAGCGTTATAATCATGGTGATAAAACGGGTATAAAAGCGAACCAACTGGTTGCTACGAGAGACCGATTCGGCTCGTTACATTACCGTAATTTGTTTAATAGCCTACGGTACTGTAATCATTGATTCGATTGTTAAATCCGTAATGACTCGGCATTATCGTTGCAATAATTAATACACGACGGCTAGGATCGCGGCCTCAAGGGTTGATCAATGTCTTTTTATATCGTTCTAAGTGATTACCGCTCTTCCAACGACCCGCGAGATATCGTCGTTCCGAATGCTATCGATAATTCCGGCGTGCGGATGGGAATTAATAGCATCTATCGAGGATCAACGTCGTGCTTTGCTTTTAATCCACATTCAAAGTTAAATTACTCTTAAACTGGCTGCTTTGCCGGAACAAATCCTGGATAAGCGCACTTTAATTAGCACGAAAATGGACGTAACATCGCCCTTCCACAAATACTTTCCGATTGAACCAAGGTTAACGTAATCAACGTCGCATCGGTTCCGCCGTCAATTTTCCACGTCCAACTAACCCTCTAGCCTCGCAGTGCAACCCAAGCAGCGCGCGGTCCGCCCTGTTGCCCATTCGTTCGCCAGTCAAACGCCGGTAGAACTTTTAACAGATCCCAGCAATTCGAAATCCTCCGCACATGGCCGATGATTCCGTCGTTGAATGCAAAAGCACGGCAAGAGCCGCCAAAAACGTTTCGCCTCCCTTCGATTTTCCACCCGGGTCGCGGTCGTTCGACGAAACGGAAGAGCCAAAGCAAGAGAAAAAGAAAGAAAGAAAGAAAGAAAGAAAGAGAAAGAAGAAAGGAGAGGGAAATAGCGAGAGAAATGGTCATCGAAGCGGAGGGGGCGCGCGCACGGCAAATATCATCGCGATATACAAACATTCCATTCGTTGGCTCGCAGCGTTCTCATCCCCGATTTTTCCCCCGGCAACTATGTATTCGCTCTCCCCCGTGTCGCGAAATTCAAGGTATCGCTCGTACGAATAGCTCGACGAGCATCATGGAGCGAGATGGGGCGAGTACCAGAGGAGGGCAGAAAGACGAGGTCATCGCAGCGCGAGCAGAACGCACGTGCGTGTGAGTGCGTGCAATTTAATGATTTCCAGCCGGAATTTCGATGATGGCAAACTGGAATGGAGGGGAAAACGGCGTGAGAAAGAGAGAACGACGGGGAGACAAAGAGGGAACGAGGGAACGAGCGAGCGAGAGAGAACGTGTGTGCAACGACGGGTTGGTCAGGGCCGGCTTGTTGCACACGCGCAAGATCTCACGAGAGAAACAAAGAAGAGTGCGAAGGGAGGAGGACAGAGAAATACATGGGGAGGAAGAGGGAGGGAGGGAGAGAGAGATAGGACGTAAATTTTCTAGCGGTGCGTTCATTTGTTCGTTCAACGAAATGCGAATGCATTATACATGGATTGCAGGGGACATTAATTTTCTGCCGTGGACGTGTAGTGGGCCGTGGAGGGCCGCTGGGTGGTCGGTGCTACGAAGCCGGAGGGGGCTCGCCGTTTCCACGGACGAGGCAAGAGGGTTGCAAAGGGAGGGGGTGTATACGAGCATCGAAGAGAACTGGAGGGAGAAAGGAAGAGAAAGAGGAGGACACAGTCAGATAGAAAAGCCCGAGGGAGAGACAGAGAGAGAGAGAGAGAGAGAAAGAGAGAGAGAAAGAGAGAAAGAGAAAGAGAGAAAGAGAAAGAGAGAGAGAGAGAGAGAGAGAGGAGAACGTATCCAAGCTGTGTATCGTACTCACACGTTCAACCACGTGCCAGCTTTTTCCCAGCTTTCTACCTACTTTTGCAAGCTCGGCGGTGATTTTGACGAGTGGACGACGAGGCGTATCGCGCGATAAAAAAAAAAAAGTGCACACGCGCTGTACGATACACGCAGGTACGCGTGACCGAATTCGTGGAAAAACGTGCGAGGAATTTTCCCGCGGATCGGCGATGGGCGGCGAGATACACGCGCCTGCGAAACCGCACCACTGACAAATAATCAAATATATCGCCACTCTCATTTGATATTCCGAGCTAGTGTTGGTGATGAATGTAATGACGTTATACACCGTCGGGGAATTACGGTCGTCAAGTAAAATTTAATGTCGATGCATGTTTAGTGTCGCCAGGAGAGATACGCGGAAAGGCATTAAACCGGGCGCAGTAAAAAGAGCATCGGGACGAATGCGTCCGCCAAAACGCATCCATCTCCGCCTCGTTATTTTCCCTCTGAAAGAAAAAACCTGCGGATTATTATCGTTTGCCCGATTAACCAAATCGAATGCAATTAACCGACGTTACATTTTATTCGGTGGTAAAAGAATCGCAATGTGTTAATTAAACACGGGCACCCTCCCTTATTTATTTATCGCTATGGCGTCAATTCGTCCGTGCTTGTCATCGACACGCGGGCACACCACGTACGTTTAAAAATCGTTCTGGCTACCGAAACGTAGGACGCAGCGTCGCTGGTAGAAGAAACCGCGAAATCTTGAATAGAAGAATAGATAGGCGTTTTTCGTACGGCAGAAAATGAACGAACTCGAATCGAACTCGAAACGGTGTATCATCGAGACAGCAGGTAGTTATATACGCGCATCTATAAGTTAAAAGGTTGCGTGTCATTCGAAAAAAGCATATTTGATAAATTCGTACGCGATGCGTAAAACAGGCGTGTTTCAGAAAATGCAAACACGATAAAATTTTACGCGCGCGTACACGGCTTCTAAATAAACGCCACTCGTAAAACGGCCGCCTGGCCAAGCTTATAAAAATGATAAAGTAAAGCTCGTAAAAGTAATAGTTTACGTATTGGCTATAACTTTTGCCACGCGTTACGCGGCGTTTTCCAATCTTACATCGTGCCTGTCTCGTCTTTTCAATTTCTTTCCCATCCTATCTCTCCTTCTCTTTCTCTCTCTCTCTCTCTCTCTCTCTCTCTCTATTTCTCCTTCTATTTCCCTTTCCATTCGCCGATAAAAGCAGAACCTTACATTGATGTATTCATCGTGCAACGGCGCGTAATAAATAAATTTTACGCTGCTTCCCCTCTATCGTTTTGTCGCATTAATTTGCCATGTACGGCATAAGGAAAATATTACGACTACCGTAGAAACTTTGCGCGACGGATGACAAGTTCATCGAGAGATCGTGTTTTGTTTCTCGCGCTATCTTCGCCGTTCGACGATACGATAAAGCGACAAAGAATTCGGAATGGATAACTGAGAAAATAATTGTCTGTCTGTCCGTAACCGTCTCTGTTATTAGCTACAAACAAATATGCCCCTAAAGGTTTCTTTCGTTTCTTCGTACGATCTCTACGATAAAATATCCAGAGTATAATTCTCGTCCCAATACTTGGTAGGTGAAACAAATTTTTTAACAGCGCTCGTAAAGTAGACCCGAATTTACATATATATTCACAGTCCCGTGATGATATTCCGGATATCAAATTTATATTCCCGTTATTCGAGGAGAATCGAATCTTTCCCTTATTAAAGGACCTACGCCGCGACCCTCTCTTTAAGAATTGCTCCCTCCCTCCCTCCCTCTCTCTCTCTCTCTCTCTCTCTCTGCACAATTCCGATATTGCCGCTATATATCTGTAAATATCAAGTAAGTGTATCACGGCGTATTCGTTCTGAAGAATTTGATCTACTTCAAGTTGCAAGGGTAATGCCAGCGAGATAGCGCAGCCAGAGATATTAAAAAAGAAACGTGGACGATGTTATCGAGTTATTTTTATTAAAACTTCGATCGAACTGAATAAAAGATGAATCTGGTCTAACGAGGAAGTAACAAGTGTAGCGAGAGTGGGAGAGGAAACAAGAAGGAGGAAAAAGGACGAGTGCCTGGGGTAAAAAGGATCGGGGAAGAATGTCGATATTAATAAAAGTTAAATTGAGCCAATCGCTTGTGGGAATTAGAATAGAGCAACGGGCGAGCATCGGGCTAGCAACGAACCAGAGAGCGTAATAAAAATTGCACCGTTCCTTCGACGCCAATCGATGGAATAGCTTGAGAGCTCCGACTGATGTTTTCCCGCTAACATCGCCGGTTTAATATTAATCGGCTTTTAAAATAATTAGGAAAGAATCTGCATAAATGCTTGACGCGTAAGTTAGGTCGGATAGCGAGAATTAACTCCTACAAATTGCCGTGATCCCTCTGCTCGTTAATACGAATCTGCTGCGTACCACGTCGATTAAAAATTCTCGAAACCAATGGTTCGATCGGCGAACCGGGATTCGAAGCGAACCAGGATTCGGGGCGAATCACCACTCTGTCGCGCGATTATACACGCAAACAGAGTGGAGGAGAAAGAAAAAAAAAAAAGCCGACAAACAGATACGCTTTCATTGTTTTAAATCAGGGTGCTGGTTACGGGCTGTTAAAACAGCGACTCTAATGGTCGTTTTAAAACGAGTGGCATTTTTTACGCTCATCCCTAAATCTGGCCGCTGATACCTGTTGCACGTCCCCGGAAAAAAGTAATTCGACCGGCGACCTACGTTGTCTCGTACCGTGTTCTCGTATCTCATACGCGTTTCACGATTAATCACCCATTCGAGAATCGTTACGCTTTCACGGATAGCGTTGCGATTATCGATTGCCGATCGATTTGCTTCTATCGATGCGATCGTGTCCGATTTTCTTTTCTTCGTTTTTTTCTCTTTCTCTTTTCCTCTTTCTTTAACCCGTCGACGAAATTGAAACCTCGCGTCGTACTACGGTACGCCATCATAGTCGCGACTCCGCCACCGACGCACGGCCGATTATCGTTATCGTTATCGTTATCGTTATCGTTATCGTTTTATCGATAGATGTTGTCCGTGCGCCGATTCACGGTACGAAATAAACTTTTCTTGTTGCAGGTGAACGTCCGTACAAGTGCCATCTACCGGATTGCGGGCGGGCATTCATTCAATTATCGAATTTGCAGCAACACCTTCGAAATCACGACGCTCAGGTGGAACGGGCGAAGAACCGGCCGTTCCATTGCAACATCTGCGGCAAAGGCTTCGCCACAGAATCCAGCCTTCGTACCCACACGTCGAAGGTCAGTCATGTATGTACCAAATCCGACGTCCAACAACAACAGGCATTTTGGCTACTTAACGCGGTGCTCGCACACGATAATAATCGAACCATGGTCGGAAAGATCCGGAGAACCGAGTCTAGAAAGTCAATCAGACGGTTGTACACGTGCGATATGTAACTCGTACATTACCTATATGCATTATCATAACGTAACTCGCCAAACTCCGCTGGACGCTCTTCTGTCGGCCGACAAACGCTATTACGCATAGTTTTTTCCTTAACCGTGTTACGGAACACGTTTCTCTGTATGCACACATGGTGGCGGGTCACGCTTCTGTCCGAACCATTTCTCTCAGCGGATTCAGTCTTATCTACCATAGGCTCCATCCTGCTCTTTTCTTCGTTACGATCATGTATACGTACGCAACTTTGTTAAACGTCACAGACCAAACGATCTGCTCCGCGAAAGCCGGCATATCGTTTAATCGGTTTTCCACGTTCGCGGGGCCAGGCACTCGATATACGGTAAAACGCGTGTTGATCGCGCTTTAAAACGCGGTAACGTAGCAGTTTCGAGCCACCGCGACGAGATCGATGTTTCGTTTTATCTCCGTAGGATCGTGAGACAAGGGACACCGCTCTCGCGTTAAACCGTGCCAAAGAGTTTCGCTCCCGGTTCGCAAGTGCCACGTAACTCTACGACGCGACAGTCCCCGCGCGTGCTGCTGCTGCTGCTGTCGCAACGATAGACAAAGATCCTAACAGTAGCTTAGATCATTCCGCTGGGTTTCTTCGTAACGCTTGGGACTGCTTTGGTTGTGGGTTTTCTGTTCCTTTGTTTTTCTTTTTTTTTTTTCTTTTTTTTTTTTTTTCTTCACCGACGAGCCGCTTCGAATTTTGAACGGCAGTTCGCAGGGCGATACAGGCCAACCTTCGTTCGACACACGCCTTCATTCTGTCGCCCATTATCGATCGCTAACCGTCCCTGCAATATCGTCACTGCGATCTTCGTCCAACGACGGCCGGTAGCACGCCACGACTCGACGAGAAAGAAAAAACCATCCAAGAAGAAGCGAGCATCGAGACACGTTCGTTTCGTACGAACTCAACGAGCCAGCGTGACTCGAGAAATCGTCGTTTAAGGAGCAACGGGACACGACCAACGATCGGTGCTCGTTGACGCGTCAGTCCCGTTTGGAGAACAAAACCGCGAATGCCGGGGGAAGCAACGTGCATTACAGATCGGACGTAGACAGGGAAATAGAAAGAGAGAGAGAGAGAGAGAGAGAGAGAGAAAGAGAAAAAAATCGAATCATCTGGAAGGAAGATCGCGTCCCCGACGCTTAATCGAATTCACCCCTGGCAGTGAATCGCGGCACGTAGCGATTACCAGAGGAATCTTGTACCGTGGGGTGGTTTTTTGCCCGGTTCGCTCGGCCAACTGAATTTCTCAACCCTTTCGCCGCGCCAGGCACATGTCTTGACGAAAAAACGTGGGAAGGCATCTGTCGAGCCGTCCGTGACTCGGTCTTTTCTCTTGTTTCTCTTTGCTTGTCTTCTCGCGCTTCTCGCGCTTCTTTCGCCACAGTGAAGAACCAATCGGGTTCTTTTTACCCTGTCCAATTAGACCAAGCCTGTTGCGTAACCAGTCGTAAACTGACAATCTCCTTGTAAGCTCGTAAGGTCTAAAAGAAGAAGCGGTAAACTCCAACGGATTATACGCTCCATTGATACTCTACGATCGACGTGCGAACGACGCTCTAGCGAGTACCGACGGAATCGTCGAGTCTGCCCTTACGCGCGTCGCCCTCCATAGCGTCGAGTCTGATTGATTTGGCCCGCGCTTGTTCATCGGCACGCGCGGCAGCAACGCGACAGCTTCCTCTTTGAAGGAAGGAAGGAAGTAAGGAAGGAAGGAAGTAAGGAAGGAAGGAAGGAAGGAAGGAAGGAACCAAGACGCGTTTTTCTATCCAGAACCTTTTTAACGCCTGTTTCGTAAAACGGCGAGGAATCAGGTGCTTCCAGAGAGCCACGCGATCGTAATCCGAGTTACACGCCGCTTCCTGGGCAATAAATATCCTTCTTTTAACACGCTCCGCTCGTCAAGATCCTTTTAATTGAAAGCTAATCCTCGGCTAAAGCGTTCGGCTTCTTTCCCCCCCGTTCCGTGACCCGATAAATCTCCACGAGAACCGTCCCAGGGATTCGACTTTCCACCTACGAGGGCGGTGGTACACGCGCAACTCGTGTTCGTCGCCGACAGTCACCGACAAACGCGTTTAATAAAATAACGAGAGATACAGCGGTTCGCGAGTCGGTGCGAGGGGATGAAAACGGCTCGAGTTAAAAGTAGCCCGCGTTCAGCGCGCGTCTTTGTAGCGCCCGAGTCCCGGTTCAAAAGAAACCGAGATGAGGAAGAGGACGACCGACTAGTGGAAGAAGTAGGAGGACGAGAAGAAGCAGCAGAAAAAGGAGGAAAAGAAGAAGAAGAAGGAGGAGGAGGAGGAGGAGGCGGAGGAGGAGGAGGAGGAGGAGGTGGAGGGGAGGGGAGGAGGAGGAGGAGGAGGAGGAGGGGAGAGGAGGAAGAAGCACGAACACGAAACACGAGCAGGAACACGGAGAGGAAATCTTGCGAGAGAGTGCGGAGAAGTAATTAAAAGCCGCCAGCGCGACAGAAACAGAGTTCGTCCGCCTGGTGAAAATAAAACGAAACGAAACGAAACGAAACAAATGGAGAGAGAGCTCGAGCCCATCTTGCGCGGCTAATCGAATTTTCGCCAGGGCAGATTTCTTGAAATTGTTTTCGCTATTCCAGGCTATCTAGTCCCATCCCTTCGTCAACTACCCTGATAGCTAATGGATCGTTGTCTAAAACGGCAAGAAGAAAAAAGGAGAAAGAAGAAGCGAAAGTGGAAGAGAGCGAGAGAAAGGGGAAACGAAAGAGTTACACTCTGGGTCGAGGCCTGGCGTGTCGACGAAACATTATCCCGGCCGAGAAAGACAATACACTCCGAGTACGATATTATAATAGGCCGGAGCGTAAATGTATTATACGGAACGATCGGTAGCCAGCCGTAGAAACTTAGATTTCCTCCCTCTGCGCCTCCTTCGTGCGTCTTATGAACTGTGTTATCCCTTTCTTTGTTTCGAGCCAGCCGAGCAACGGGCCGACGTTTCTTCCAATTCACGCGAGCTTTACGCGTTCGCAGACTTCCAGTCAGACGACGACCATTCGACGCAGGGACACAGACGCTGGTCCGATCGCGCGAATCAATCGCGAACGGATCGTCCGCCCGTCTCGTTTTGCCTTTTCGGTCGAGCGCCTCCTCTTTTCTTTTTCAACGCGACGACAGAGAAAAAGTATATAGACGCGACAAAATGTCAAAGCACTGCGAACTCGCCCGTGTCTGTGGTTTCTTCGCTGCTTCTCCGTCACGTCTTACCCACTTTTGCGTGGCACAGAGCCTTCGTATTTATCCGTAGTTTAGCGGTACAAGGGGTTGAATGTCGTGCAACACGATACAACCCTTTCTGCTGGCGTACTTTCTCGTACCTTCGACCTTCTTCCGACTCACCTCCGGGCTCTTCCCATCGAGCCCCTCTCTACCCTACCCTCTTCTTAATTGCCCAAGCGCGCAGCTCGGTAAAAACTCGTTAGCCATTAGATTTATTTTTCCTCTCGCCACGGGGATTCGTTATTCCGTGTTTCAAAAACCGTGCCGCGCCGCGTCCGTTACGCTGCTTCTTTAACTTTGCTTTCCCTATCTTTTATACACATTTTTTTTCCTCGCTGTTTCTTTTCTTATATTTTTCCTTGTTTTTTCTTCTTCTTTTTCTTCTCTTTCTCTTCTTTCGATCAAGAAATTGACCGCGACTCGACGATCGAAATTTCACCGTCGAAACAGCCGTCGGAACAGCCGGCAGAACGTTGCAACGCGCGCGTAAAAGCACCGTCGAATTGCGAACGAAACGCTTGTTTATATTCTTTGTGTCAAGCAAGGGACGTTGGAATGTGGGCATTCTGAAAAATGCAACTGAATCTAAACGATATTTAATTGTCTCGAATTAATGTAAATTGATCTTCATTTCATGCTGGTCTCTCTTTGTCGCAGTGTTCCAAGTACCCATGGCAACGATTAAAGGTAAAATGATCGGGTCAAAATACGGGAGAGCCCATGGGAATTCCTTTCGGGTGTAATTCCGATATGCTTGCAAAATTTCACGTTTCATTTGCCCATCGACAGTAACGAGGAAACCGCGGCTCGCTCTCTTTCGATCGATTTTCACCCCTAAACTCGATGAAACTCCGAGGAAATTCGATATACGTTCTCCACGTGTCTAGTATCTGGCGTTCGTTAATCGATCACGTCCTCTGCATCCTCCGTGATAATTGGCTACATTAGGAGCCTCGATACGCACGATCTAACGATTCCGATGTTTCTCCATCTTATCATCGATATCAACAGAAACGTTCACGCTCGCGTTGTTCGTGGCGCCCTGTGTGCTCGATACCTCGCCAAGTACGGTCTAAGAGTCGTCCTTCGATCCAAGCCTGCCAATCGCCTGGGAAACAGGATGCACGCAATCTCTACTTCTTACACACATGCTCCTATACACGCGTTTTCTGATCAAACGATTCGCCCATCGCTGCGGGTAACACCCCGATCGACTACCCCCGCCTGTTGTCAGCCACGCGCCTCCAAACGTTAACTTCCCTGCCCGGTGCGACATCGTTGCCTGGCGAGTCTCCAGAAGGACCACGTCGTTCTTTGCTTCTTTTACGGCGTTAAAATAGAAAAGTGGGACGCGTGCCTTTCGTGACGGAGCGTCTCGTAAACCGGGCCATTCGGTCCGAAACTTCTTTTTCCGAGCAGTTTCGACGTATTTGTTTTTCGCGGCATCGTTTTCTCGCGCCACCGAGAGAACACCGAGAGAACACCGATGGCCCCAACCATCTACCTCGAATCAACGAGATCTCCACTCGTCTATTCCGACCATTTTTTTTTTCCTTCCCCCGGTCTCGGATCCCCCTCGATATTAATTTTTTTGCACTGTCTCCGCCTCAGCGGGCCCCCTTTTTCTCCTCTCTGTCTCGGTACCGTACACACAACACTCCATCGCCGACCGAAACCTAATGAAATCATTCCCGCTCCGATTCGGCTGGGGTGGGATTTCTGCCCATTGTGCAACACCCCTCACTTTTTTACGCTCTCCTAGTAACGAAAACGTTAGAGGGTCGCGTCGAAACTGCTATTGGTACAACACGAGGGGAGCGGGGGGAAGCTGCATCCTCGACCCTTCGCCGGTAGTTGCGTTTTTCTCTTTCTTCTCTTTTCTTTTTCTTTTTTGTTTTTTTTTTTCCTCTCTCTCGAACCCCGCTCGCCTTTCCTCCTTTTGCTCTTCGGGGGTGATCGGACACTCATAACCCGTGGATTACCAGCGCGTGATACGCCAAAAAACGCGTCGGCCTGCAGCAATATGCGATAGGTGGCACAAAAGAGGAAATAGACCACTGGTGAGAGAGAGAGAGAGAGAGAGAGAGAGAGAGAGAGAGAGAATGAGAGAGGGAGAATAGGAATGAAATCAAACAGTTCTTAAATGAAAGAGATCACGCGTGTCCCATCGCGGATTATTTCATATCGCGTCATGCTCTTTCAATCGTGTACCTTTTCTCGTGCCAACGAAACGAGACTTTCTTTCGACCACGTGATTCTCGTATTCTCGAGGGAAGAATCCGAAAAGCGGAAGAAGGGAAAAAGAGAAGCGGAGCAGAAAGAGAAGAGAGGAAGAGAAATTATAGAGAGAGGAGGGAATATACGATAACTTCTGACGCTTGCGAAACAAACCGTTTCCAAGTATCAGAGCGAAGGAACCGACACTGAAAGAGCAAGACGACGACCGGTCAACGAATATCTTTTACAGACTTGGTTCGTTGGTGTAACCGAGTATCGTACGAAGGTTGTCTGTCGGCGAGGCTCGCGGCCTCGTTGCGGCTGAAAAAGCCAAGGAAAGGAGACGGCTGGGAAAAAAAAGAGAAATGACGCGAAAAGAATTGCGCGCCTCGTGAATGACCTTCGGATTTTATCACTTTAGTCCGAGGAGACAGAGGGACCCGCCGCGCGTCGCTTGTTTCGCTTCGATTTTTGCGAAACTTTTATCGAGATGCGAAATACCGAGACGATATCGTCGGTAGAGGCAGGAGAGAAAAACGGACAACGAACAAAGGACAACGCGTGAAACAAGAGGAGCGACGTGCCGACTATCGAACGGATACGATAGAACGCGACGGATCGTCATTCTCGCGCTGATTTTCTTCCAGCCGATCAAAGATGGTCCCTTTTCTGTGAACACAAAATGGCTCCATCGAGCCTAGCGTCACGCATCGCTACGCGTGTGCTCACACCCACTTCCTTTTTACGCCACTCCCTGACCAGAGCTTGGCTTTAAACGCACCAAAGAGTTTGACCAGACGAATAACTCTATCTAAATAGCTAGGCTAGAAGCGGAGACGACAAAGATGCGATTTGAACAGCATCGTCGTTGCAAGAGAAGAAGAAGGAGAGGAGAAGCAGGGGAAGAAGAAGAAGAAGAAGAAGAAGAAGATGAAGGAGAATAAAAAGAGGGAGAAGAAAAAGAAAAGAAACGAAATGTAACGAGGCTGCCCTGTCTATCGGAAACGAAAGTAAAGCGACAAAACCAAGCTTCCGATACAGTCGAGATTATCGACAGCAACGCGACATTCGATCTCGCGATAATCGATTCAAACGCATCGAGCCTGTTCGAGGGACCAGGAAACGTGGAATTGGGAATAGGTGTGCTGAGCTCGCGGCCAGCAACCGCGTACAGCCGAGCAGAGATGAATCTGGTCACGGCGAATCATAAAGTCCCTTGGGGATTCGCCCACGCTGCACCACTCTCCTGCTGTACCAGCGTGCAAAGAGAAAGGAGAAAAGAGAAGATCGACGCGGAGAAAGAGAGGAAGGACAAAGACAGAGAGCGCAAGGAAAAGGAACGAAGAGAAAGAGAGCGGGTAGCAGAAGGAGAGTCGAGGTATTCGCGGTGCAAAAAGCGAGGATGCAGGCAAAAAAGGAAGAGCGCAACGAAGAAACCGGTTTTTTCCAGTTGGGCCAGGTCGGGGCGTCGAACCTACGGACCGCAGCCTCCCTCCGAGAATAACTTGCATGCAGAGGCAGCGGGCAGAGGCAGCGGGCAGAGGCAACGGGCAGAGGCAGCGGGCAGCGTCGGCGACGTCGACGTACAGCATCTTCTTCGCGGTGTATCGGTTCAACCGGCTCGAGAATGCCCTAGGTCCGGGAAGAAAGAAGGACGCCGGGGCTTTGGCCCGTCAAAAACAACCGGGAGGCGTGCCTTGGAAAGAATATCGCCTATCGTCAAAGAAGAACACGACGTTTGCAAGCGAGCGTGGGTGTTTCTCCACGAGTAAAAAGAAGAGGCGGTTTACTGGGCAGGAAGAGGAGGGCAAGGATCCTCTAAACTTTGGGTTCATTGACGCCGCAGCACGTCCACCAACCTTCCTTGTCGCGATATTTTTCTCCCGTTTTGTTTCACTGGCTGTTCCCCGGCCGCCGATTGGCCCGGAGGTCAAGCAAGCCTTCGCGAACCAGGTGTAAATATCTCGACCAATTAAGGTCTCTATATCGTTTGTCTCGAACGAAACGGTAGATCGGCCGGATTTAGACAAGATTTCGAGCAAAGTACAAAATCGGCGTATATCGGCGACAAGAAGTATCAACAAAGTAGGTACAAAGAGGCTAGGAAACGTGGAGACGACTGGTAGGCGAAATAATATTCGCGGAAAACTAGCGATACGAGGAAAGACTCGGAAGGGGAGAGGTAGTGGTAAGAAAAAGGCTGAACGTAGGTCAACGACGCCTGGTGTTATTTTAAACTGGTGGCCCTGCCCGAGATTCGGGGCTCCTCTCCGTTGGGTCGACGGTCTCAACTCGGTCGCGGTTGTCCCAGGTCCGGCAGAAAAAGAAAGTCACGGGTTCGGGTCGGTTCGGTTCGGTTCCGTGGAGACAGGCAGGGAGAGGGGGAAGGAAAGAATGAAAGAACGAAAGAACGAAAGAACGAAAGAACGAAAGAACGAAAGAACGAAAGAAAGGGAGAAGGACGACTCGCCGCGATGAAAAAGGAGAAGAGAAGGAAGGAGAAGATGAAAAAAGGAGGATGCGTTGTGTGCATCAAAGTGGAGAGGGGGAGGGAGGCGGCAGCGGCGGCAGCGGCGGCGGCGGCGGCGGCTGCGGCGGGGAGAGGATTGGCAGGAAGAAAGGAACGAGCCGAGTAAAGACCCCAAAACTTTCGGGTCATTGCCGTCTGGTCTCGTTTTAGCCTTTCCTTCCTCCCACCTTCTCCTTCTTCTTTCCTCCCTCTTCGTATTCTTTTTCTCTCCGTTTTAAGCACTCTTTCGAGCAAGGTTGACCGCCATGTTTTTCCTCAGCGCGTGCCCCTACCGCCTCGTGTGCGTAAACCGACCTTCGCGTGTGCGAGAGAGAACAGAGAGAGAAATAAGATGAGATGGCAAGAAAAAAAAAAAAAAAAAAAAAACAAACGTAGAGAAAGAATGATCAATACCGTACGACCGCGAAATTGTAGCTAACACGAGGTCGCCAATGACGAAGACAGATACTTGCAACGAGGACGTCGAATTTCGTTCATTACTCTCTTCATATTATCCGTTTAAAGGATGGCCTTTGTCAGCCGTCGTCGATCGTAATCCTCGATCATATCGGATGCAAAGAAACGCGTTGCAACAATTACCAATCGACGATCAAACCGATAACAGCGACAAAGGCCATCGCAATTGTGTCGTAGTGTCGTAGCTAGTCATTTGATCTATGCTTTGCATACCCGTTCAACTGTGAGGTCGTGCGAGATCGATCGGAGATCCATCATCTACCAAAGTTGTGGCTTCTTTCTTTTTCTCTTTTTTCGTTTCTCTTTTTTCTCCTTTCATTTCTTCTTCTCTTAAATATTCACCTTGTTTTTGTAGAATCAGCTCAGCTCTCGATCACGTTCATTCGTTCCGATCGTTCTCCGGACCTCACGCTTCTATAAATTCGTCTGTCTGGGCTTTGCTTTCTCCGTCCCATGTTCCTCCTCGTTGTCCGTCGCCCATCCATGACTCCGTGACATCACACTCCACGATTCCGCGGCAGAAACGCTTAGTTTTTCTGCCGTCGCGACGCAACCACGCAAAGAATCGATCGTCCATCTCGTGACGTCCAACTCCTTGCAGCGATCCTATGTAACGATACAACTGGCGATCCGTCAGCTTCGACACCGATATACCCATCCAAATCCTGTGCAAATCCTTGCCCTAAATGTCCCCTCTGCCAGACACTCGAGGCGAATCCCCTTTTGCAAAAATGTAGTTGGTGGTGGCGGCGGCAAATCGGTATCCCAACTCTCACTGGTCAATCGTTCTGTTCTGTGCGCTGCCTGTCCTGCGCTTCTGGTTCGCGACTCTGTGGTGGTATTCTGTGGGTCGGCTCTCTACCGGTGCGCCGCGTGTGCCTGCTTCCGGTTCCTCTTCTTCCGGCCCCCAAAAAAGGAGTTGCAACAGCGTGTTGTGTTCCAGCAACACGCCGCCCTGATCGGCGGCCCGAACGCAACCAGCTGTCCCGTCTGCCACAAACTCTTCCTCGGTGGCGAAGCTCTCATGGAGCACATGAAGCACACCCACAAGGATCCGAATGCCTCCGGCGTTGCCAGTAAGTATCTACGATAGTCGAGCACCCTCGACCTCGTCCGTTTCACTCTTTCTTTCTCCTTGCTTTTTTTCTCTCTGCCCCTCTGTCACATATACTTATAGGTATCGCACATGGGTAAACACACATCTATTGTTCTATCTATCTGTTTTACGCACTAACGCTACCGATATATCTGTCTGTCGACTAACGCACGATTATTCCGGCGCGATAATCTAGTTTTTCTTGCGCTTCCGTTTCTGGGAGACACCACGGTGGAGAACGACTCGTAGACGATGGGGACGCGCGTACACGAGAGCCGCTTATTCGCGCAATCGGTCGACTCCGTCGAACGAAAACCGTGCGCTCCGTTAGAGAAAATCGACGAAATTGCAAAGACGATTCGATGCATCGGCGCTCACGAGTCGCGGCAGAAATTTGGTCAAACTCGAATTAACCGCGGCAACCATCTACGTTTCCGAGCAGAGTGGCCCGTTAACGGCCATCGTATGCACATACGTATATATGTGCTCTGCTCGGAGAATCGGGCATAGAATTGTGCACGAACAAAGTGATAGATCTCTTCCGTTAGATCGAGATTAGGGTTAATCGCGAGAGGTTCTCTACGTTTTCGAGTTCTCTACGATCGGCTCTTCCCCGTGGTCTCCGAGTTTTGCTGGGGATTCCGTCCGTCCGTCCGTCCGTCCGTCCTTTCTAACACACCAGCTAACGAGGGTTTCTCGCGAGAATTCCGCCAAGGAGAAAGAAAGAACGGAGATAGACGTAACGAGGGTGCCCCTTAATTGCGAGTAAGCCTAAAAGAGAGAGAAAGCGAGAGAGGTGGAACGATCGCTCCTCGAGACACGAGGGGTGGTTCGTCCTTAGTATTTAAGTACGTTTCACATTCCCCACCTAAGAACTTGCTTTGGCGCGGGCGATATGCACACATTGTCCTGTCACTTCTTCGTACTGTTTCGCTCAACGGAAAAAGGGGGTGTAGCACTTAGCGCACTCGCCCAACTAATACTTTGCGTACTACTATTCGCTAATATAAAACCGGTGCTTCAAAAGGGTGTCTCGTTCCGACTTTTGTGCGTGTTCTGTTAAGTGTGTGGGCATACGTATAGATAGACGTACAGAGAAGAACGATCGACGTGCGCCAAGTCAATGAGAATCTCTTTACGAAACCGCATGCCGTTTTTTCCAACGCGTCGTGTCTTGTTTCCTCCATCATTTTCTAAGTAACAGATACTACGGAAAAAAGCCAAAGTGCCAGTATCGACCTGGTGTCTTTTCTCATAGTGATAACAGAGATACGTACACGACGTAAATAACCCATCTTTCGTCTGAAATGCAACGCTATAGAAAAATAAACGTAACAGATATAGAATTTTCTACTACGGTCCGTGCGGACGACACCAATACCGATACATACATACATATATATATATACGAATACATGTGTGTATATATATATAGATCTCTCTCTACCGAAAAGAAACCGAGAAAAGATGACAGTGATATAGAAATATATGACGTATTAATACATAAACGGAGAAACGGAGGAAAAGAAACGGACTGAATAGTAAAGAACGAAATTTCCCCCGCAAGGTGAGGAAAAGGGAAAAAGACTGCGAGGGAAAGAGGGAAAGAGGGAGAGATAGATATAGAGAGAGAGAGAGAGAGAGAGGGGGAGAGAGATTCGTCGAACTTTTCTTTGTGCGTCTATAAGCGTGCAAGCGCGCGTACGTGCGTGTGTATCTTGGTTTTTGGGCCGACGACCTCGCTCGTGAAAGGGAGCCAGCAACGGCAGAAGCAGCGCGCGGTGCGTCCGAGGTCAGTGCTCTCCTGATCCTCGGCTATCCGTGTCTGCAAGGATTCTCCCTTCGCCTTCGAGGTCGACTGGAATGTCGACGTACGTACGCGCGTATGTACACGCGAATGCGTGAGAAATAAGGTGGTGGAGGAGGAGAAGGAGGATGATGATGATGATGATGATGATGATGAAGATGATGGTGATGATAATGATGATGATGATGATGATGATGATGATAATGAAAGAAAAAAAAGAACGAAGAAGGATGATAATAAGGATGGTGGTGATATGACGATGGTGATGATGATGATGATGATGATGATGATGATGATGATGATGATGATGATGATGGTGATGATGATGATAATGATGATGATGGTGATGATTATGATGATGATGATGATGATGATGATGGAGGAGGTGGCTTTCGTTCCTTGGGAAGCTTTATCCTGCTTAGCATTGACCTTGAAATTGTGTCGCCCTATTGTTCCCTCCGCTGACTGCACAACCTCCGTTGCCGGGGTTTACCTAGCGAAGCGACGGACCGCCAACCACCCGTGTCCAGTGTGCGGAAAACACTACGTCAACGAGGGTAGTCTTAGGAAACACTTGGCCTGCCATCCTGAGACCAGTCAACTTAGCACAAGCCTCAGGATGTGGCCGTGCTCGGTGTGCCAAGCCGTCTTCACTCACGAGAGCGGTAAGTATAATCCTTCGTTTTACAGAAATCATGTATCAATCATGCTTATATTACATTTTCCGTTCTTTATCGATTTCGTGTTTGCCGTCTATTATCAGTTTCGTTTCAATGGCATTATCGAACGTTCGTTTAATCGGTATCTAAGCCTTGTCCAACTAACCGAGACTCTATCGAGACCGATTTACTTTGCTGTTAAGGTTTGTTGAGTCACATGGAGCACATGAGGATGGACCCCAAGCATCAGTTTGCGGCGCAATACGTTTTAAGTCGCGCCGCCGCCGAGAGGCGGGAGAGAGAAATCCTTGCGTCTTCGAGTCTAGGTATGAGGTGTTATCGTAATTTCTTGTTTAGCGCGGAAACGATGCGAAAACGATGCGAAAACGATGCGAGAACGATGCAGAAACGATAGGAAAACGATGCGACAACGATCTGAGAACGACAACCATCGTAACCACATGTACGATTCTCGTGTACAGGTGCGGGATTGGGTGTTTTGGGAAGCCAAACAGGCGGACCACAAAATTTGCAACAACCGCCGATGTGCCCTTCGCCGTCGGCTCATTCGGACAGCAGCAGTGGAAACGGAAGATTGTCGTCGGCCGGTAGTGAACCTGGTACGCTCCCCGATCTTGTTCCTCGTCTTCTTGCAAATGGTCGTCTGGAATAATCGTTAGAGTGTCGTGAATATCTTAGAGTAGACAATCTTAACACCGAACCGCAACAACCTTTTCGCATACACGTTTGTCGAAATATGTATCATTATACGCTCTAAGTAACAATCGCCGAGCTTCGAAATACCACAGCGAGAGTTGTGTATTGTAGTAAACATTATTACGCTTTATCTGGGTAAAATAAATCATCTACGAATTCTTGTGTGAGTAATTTCGTCGTACGAACGCTCAAGCTCACTCCGTTTTATAATCTCGTCTCTCTTTATACGTACATGTGTATCGAATATAATAACAACTCGATTAGATCATAGTTTTGTGTAGCGCGACTTCACACCCACCATCCTGCAAATCCATCGCCAAGCGTACTAACGAGAGCAGACTTTTGCGCAGGTACCGGTCTGCTCAACAACAACAACAATAACAACAACAACAATATGGCGTCGCCGGGGCCGAGTGGCAACAAGCTGAGCGAGATGCTACGTGCTGGAAGTCAACCAGGCTCCGCGCAACAATACCACGACGAGATGCAGTCGCAACAACAACGTATGGCAGTGATGGCCGCCGCTGTGTCAGCGGGTAAGGATCGCCGTTCCGCGATCTACTCGTATTCCGGATCGATTGATCGATCGACCGGATCGGTCCAAAGAATCGTCGCGATAGAAACGCTTGTGTCGGCTCGACGCCAAGGCCGTCGATACCGCTCTCTTATCGAGACCCGACGACTCACGACGCTCCATCTGAAACATACATACGCTTCTCGTTCGTTCTACACAACCGTTGCCGATAAACTTTGATTTATAATTACATTTTTCCCTTTTTACGTTACTCTTTGCTTATCTACGACGCATAGCGTGCACTCTCCGTCTTCAAACGGCTATCGATCGCCGACAATTGACCGATTTAGAGCCAGATGGCACGCAAAGCGTGCAAACGAGATTATTAAAACTCGCGTCGAGCGAATCGATCGCCGTAGCCATGTTCGATGCGCTCCGAGATGACTTTCATTCACGATCGACAGGTTTACAAAATTCAGTGTCGCCGAATCTGTCGCCGGTGGACATGGCGTCCCTGGCGGCGGCAATGAGGATGGGAAACAACGGTGACATGAGCGGTGGTGCGCAAGGATCAACGGGACCGCAACAACAGGGAGTTCAAGCAACCGGACCAGAACAGACTCTGAGAATGCACCAGGCGGAAGCCTTACTGCGTTCTCAAGCCGAAGCCGCGCTCAGGCTGGCTGTAAGTACACGCCTTCTTCCTCCCGATTTCGTCCAATCTTTTTCCTCTTTTTGTTCTTCTTCTTCTTCTTTTTCGTCGTCGTCGTCGTCTTCGTCGTCGTCGTCGTCGTCGTCGTCGTCGTCGTCGATCGAATTAAATGGATATACGTTCCTCGTCCTACGATATTAGGTGTCGCAAGCGGCAGCGGCGGCAGCCAGTTCCGCGGTTGGCGGTGACGTGAGGCATCACTTGGGACAGCATAACGGAGGCAGCACCTCTGGCATGCCTGGACATCACACGAACCAGCAGATGTCTCAACAAGATACCTTACCGCCTGACCTCGGTGAGTCAACCTTTATGCATCGCGATCAAGACGATCGAAGAAATACAACGTACGCGGAGATTACGCCGCCTTCTATCCGTTGAATATCGTGACGAGTGCCATATTCTGTCTGTTACGTGCGCTCTTACACCGTTAAATTCCCTATAAACGCTTAATTAGTCTCTCTGCAACTCCAGCATGATAAAACAACGTAACACCGTCAACATTTTTCGCAGGGGAAGCGCTGCGGTTACAAGAACAGCGATTAGAACAGGCCCTGAGGCTTCACGGTGATCCTCGAGCCCTAAGTTTCACTCTCCAGCACGTCGTCAATCAACAGAACAATCAGCAACCATGAAAATTCAGTTACTACTGAGACGAGTGGACCCCTTGGACGTCGGATCAGACGGGCCTGCAGCAAGTTGAGAGACTCAATCAGCAACCTCTTCAAGGCGCTGAACGTTCAATAACTCTCAACGAGCAACAACAACAAGGTTCGTCTGGCATCGGTCTTCAGCAGCAACAACAACATCAACAGCAGCAGCAACAGCAACATCAGCAGCAGCAGCAGCATCACCACCACCACCACCAGCAGCAGCAGCAGCAGCAGCAGCATCATCACCACCACCACCAATCGCAGCAACAGCAACACCAACAACAACAACAACAGCAGCAGCATCCTGAAGATCGTGGTATCAAGAGGAAGGCCGACGATATGATCGGTAACTCTGACAACGTGTAAAGAGAACGACGTACACGGACGATGAACAGTGCGAACCGTTTATCGTCTTCTACGTCGATTCTAACACATAGAAGGCGTCCAAGTGAGGTCATCCGCGAAATTACTCCTGTCTCAGCAGTAGAAACGAATTATTCCAGTAAATTAACTAATTATCAAGAGTCTGAAAAAGAACGATTATTTTTCAGATTCTCGAGAAAATATCCTATTTTCACTGGGTTAACGCGCGACGATTCCAAGAGATCGTCGTGGTCGAGCCAATCGTGAAACTCTTCTCTTCGAGAGAACGAAGAAGGAGGGCAGGATATAACGGTCATACGTATCTAGAAATCCGTTGGACGGTGCGTGAGGAGAACAGCGGTGGCAATGATCTTCTAGCGGCACGCGAAATTCTTCGCGTGGATCACGTTGTTCCTACTCGAGTCCTGGATCTGGAGTTCCTAGAACGACGACGCTCGCCGAACGAGAGGGCCGTCGCTCGTCGGAGGACGGCTCGCCGGTTTTCTCTTTCGAGCGATATTGCTTGTTTCGTTGAGTCGCTCTGACAGAATTCTCAGGACGCATTGTTACAACCGCTGTTCCACATCGCCCCTGAAACGTGCCATAATATATCGAAACGAAACTGCTAACCAACGCGCGCCTTGTCGTCCCTCGAGTCGAGTCAAGAGATGACTTCAGGTTGCGTACAGTACTATGGTTTTTTTTAGTACAAGAGCCAAACGTAGACTCGGGCAAGCTGGATAGGTGAGACAAGCAAAATCGTCCTCGTTCCAGCGGCCGGTCTAGGCTCAACAAACTAAACTATATATATACATATATACATACCTAGAAACCAGTTTAAGGTACCCTTAATCTTAGCTCCCGTAACGTTTAAGCGAGAAACAACGCGTCTTGATATGTGCGTAAACGCGGCCAGGTGGATCAGCTAATCCTCGTACGTTCGTTGGTTAAATACGCGTACACGTTATATCCCCTTCCCGTTTATCGGACAAACGCGCAACAAATTAGAAAAACGGACGGTCTGATCCGCGAAATCGTGCGGCGCGACGCGGCACGACGAGAGGTGCTCGTCGTCGCCCGTCGACTACGTTAGTGATACACGAGTACACAGAGAGAAACGAACACGAAAACTTGTTACACAGAAACACTAAACACCAACACACCTAATATACACGCGAAATAAAAATCTACTACACGTAAGAATATAAAAATGCGCGCAACTTGTGCTGGTCGGCAGCACGAAAACTATTAGCTCGTAAGCGAACAAACAAAATATAATTATTACAAACAGTTATATTATATATATTATATATACATACAGAGAGAAAGAGAGTCTTCTGGAGTGTACGATGGAAAGAAAACGAAAAAAGAATTCACACGATGGAATGGGATGGGACGGGGGCCCGAGGAACGGGCCCCCCTCCTTTCGATGTACTACACGTGCACATTTTCAAAGAATAATCGTGAGAGTGTACGGGTGCATTTTTCGTGAAACGAGCACGCCAGATAAATGACGAAGAACGAGGTGAAAATAAGAGAAAGATGAAGATAAAAAATGATGATGAAGAGAGAGAAATAAAAAAAACTAAATGCTAAATATTATATATATTATATATATATATATATAAATATTATAAATAATAGATATAGGGTCTATGAGACTAGGATAAATTAGGCGAAAGAGAAAATCGAATGAATGGGTAGCGCGTGCCCGGTGCAGTGGTACACGATCGAGCCAAGAGCCAAGAGTCGACGAAAGAATGGAAGGGACGCGGACGAGAAAGATCGAGAGAGATGCCAGAATGCGCACACGCGAGAAAGATCGGGAGAAAGACGGGAGAAAGACGGGAGAAAGACGGGAGAAAGACGGGAGAAAGACGGGAGAATGAGGAAAGAGCAAGGGAGCAAGCAAGAGAGCACGTGCAAGATTTCGTGAATGAACGGCCTTGGAATTGTCGCGTACGTGCAAGGGCACGCGGTCGAATGAAAGAGAAGCTGCGCGAAAGAGAATGCTTCGTGAGCATCAAGGAGGAGAGAGTGCGAGAATGAAGCGAATGAGAGATTTTAGAGTGGCGTGCTTCAGGTAATCTGAGGTCCTGTGATCGTTATAAGCGAAATATTTTTTTATTTCCGGGTATATATCTGAACGCGTAAAAATACTTGCGTCGTTTCGAACTTTTACTTGCAATATACCGTTACGTTCTCGCAATACTTAGAAAGAAGAAGAAGAAGAAGAAGAAGGAGAAGCAGAACAGAGGTGGATCATTGAAAAAAAGAACTACGAAGATGAGGATGACGAGGGAGAGGAGAAGAAGAAGAATATATAGAAAGTCCGTAGGTTTGACCGTGGAGCGAACTTTAGAGACTCGGGCCAGCCCCTAACTCCTAAATACCTCTTTGTAATGCCCCATCAATTTCGACCCCGATTCCCCTTTTCCCGACCTTTTATGAAACTCCCGGACTGTCCGTACTTTCGATGGGGTTTCTTTCGGCCAGACCAGACCAGATGAAACGAAACGTTAGACCGTAAAAAACCACACGCGCATCCAAAAAGAAACGCGTTCCTCTCTTCCAGCTCGAATCTTCGTTTAGATAAATAAGAACCGATGCGGACGGTAATTCGAAATTCAACGTGAAATTTGTTCGACGAGAGGGAGGCAGAGGGAGGGAGGGAGGGAGGGAGGGAGAGAGAGAGAGAGAGAGAGGGAGAGAGAGAAACGGAATGAAAAAAACTAGTGCGAAAAACGATAAAGAGGTGGTCCAAAAGAAAATTCTAAACAAAAAAATATCGTGCAAAAGATATCGTTCAAACGACGATTCACCTACGACACGTTCGATTTCTTCGTTTCTTCGACTGGCAATCGCGGACTGAAGAGTGCGGAAACGAATGGTAGCGTGCCGAATTTTTTCTTCCCCGTGACATCGTACGTCGACCGCGTTGTTGTTGTTGTTGTTGATCCCACCCTTCGGAGATTCTCGACGAGACTTTCGTTCCGTGACCGGTTCGTACGAATTTCCCCCGTTCCTCCACTTTTCTACTTTTCATTCCCATTAACTCCATGATCGCTTCTATCCTTTGAACGATTTTCCTAATTCCGGGTATCCCGGGTATCCGAGGTAGAGAGAAAATACGACCGAGAGAAGGAAATTTTCCTGTCCTCGCGCTTGTTAATTTCGAAAGTGAACCTTCCTGACGACGAAAGAAAGAAAAAAGAAGTAACAGCAAAGAGAGAATAGAGAATTGTGCAAAGACGGAAGAAAAATTTGGAAGATCGCGAAAAGGAAATTCTTCGACTCCGAATTGTATCCCAACTACTCCGTTTCTCTTCAGGGGATCCCCCTTTTCAACCCCTTTGTTCGCCAATTATGAAAGTAGCCTAACGTCGTCATCTTCGTTGAACGTAAAAGACACGCGCCGAGAAGCCGCCGGATAGCCAGGCTTTTTCACCATCTGAGTCGAGAGAAGAAAAGATTGCTAAAAAGATTCATCGTCAAAGCTACATTTAACGATCGCACTCGCCACGCGACCGGAACTCGAAGGATCTGCCACCGGTTGCGCCATTCGAGAAACACGATCGTCTCGAAAGCTTTCAAAAGCGCAATCCCAAGCCAACTATTTCCTCTGTACGATTCGAATCTGATACGAGATGGTAGTGCAAATGGAACAAACAAGCAAATCAAAAACGACTACGTACCTGTGTCTTTGGAATGTGCGAGAGAAAGAAAGAGGAAGAGAAAGAGAAAGAGAAAGAGAAAGAGAGAGAGAGAGAGAGAGAGAAAGAGAAAGAAGGAGGAAAAGGTCACCTCGAGTTCTTGGTAGCGTGCACGTGGGTCGATCATTGATCGTTCTTATTACAACAATTTTTACGTTACAGGGCGTTTTTTCCTCGGATTAAGTAGTATGTAAATACACCTTGATATCACAAGCATAAACTGAGAATTTACTGGTAAACTTAAATCAAGTACATAATGCGAAATAGGGTTAGTTTCTATGTAAATACCTAAAGCTGGACGAGTGCATACACCTCGTTCACGCAACCAACGATAATCGTTTTTATCGAACCAATGCTTCTGTTCGTCATCGGTGTACGCCTGGTCGTTGGTGATCGCCCTTGTACAACCCGTTCGCCAAACGATACCGTCGGCGAAAATCAACATGCAGAAGAAGGGGGCGGGTTTGAGCAAGAACGTTCTCCAAAATGGGCGTCGCTGATCGGGAAATTTTTTTTTCTCGACACTGATACACCCACACAGTTACACGTACACGCTCACATACACACAGCATTGCGATGGATTGTACAGCTACGATAGGATAGATAAGTAAGCCTCAACACAATTCTTCACACACTCGCACCACCGGCACCGACTAGCCTCCAAATTAAGACAGGGACCAAACGTTTGGCGAACACAATTTTTCCGACAAATTTTCTTAACCATATACGTAGGAGAACGCGAACAACACTTTTTTCCAAAGGTATTCAACGTTTCCGGCGCGAACGATTCGTTTGTTTCGGCAAAGGTGCGGCGCCACTATCGAAACTACAGATATCGCGACATTCGGTTACAAAGTCAAGTGGAACGTGCGGACAAAAGTCGGACATTTCGCGGCTACACGATGGAAATTCGAAATTAGGCAAAGATCAGGCACGTTTGGTAATCATCTAACGAAAAACCAAAACGCGATTTAAAAACGCCGTTAAAACAAAGAGACAGACAGGAAGGAGAAGAGGAGATTGATGGAAAAATTTATGCAGCGGATCATCTTTGCAGAACAAACGAAGAGGTATAAAATAAAGATAAAAAGACGATTCTACGGTCCCTCGACGAAACAAGCAAACAGCAAAAAGGAAAAAAAAACAAAAGAAAAATCATCAAAAAAAATAATGGTGCACGAAAATAGGAGCGGAGGAGATGATACGAAGAGATTTAAAAAAAGCAACAGCATCACCACTTTTCACCATCACTATCGCCATTATCAAAAGTAAGAAAATGTTAACAACAACAACAATACATAAATAAACACAAGCAGCAGAGCACAACGTCGAGATCCTTCGTGATGGTAGTCATGAAAGGATTCCGAGGCGACAAGCTTTTCACCGGTGCATCCTGCCGTGCGCCGAGGGTTGCTTTTTCATTGAACGTGAAACAACGAAAGAAAGAATGGTAAACGTAGAAGGTTGATAGGAGAGAAAAGAAAGAAGAAAGAAAAAAAAGAGAGTAAACGATGCAGAATCGGTAGAAGAGAAAAAGGGGCAGCCGACTCAACTCCCCCGCACACATCACATCCCCGCGCGAGAAGGAGGAATTATTCCCGAGGCGCCGGCCCGTGCCCCGCGAACGTGTACCATAATTATTAAAAATTAAACAAAACACACAGCAAGTTACAATAGCTCTAGTAGTGTATGTTCTGTAATCGAAGAATGATAAGCAAAGATAACGAAATAAAAAAAAAAATGGCGTGCTCGCCGTCGTAGGCGTGCCGGCAAAAAAAGCACAAAAAAATAATTTACAAATATATTGATTTACATATGCCCGTAACTCGTAAGCGGGCCGGTGGCGCAACGCGTCTACCTTTGCCGGATTTTCAACCAAGCTTACCACTGTCGCTATTACCACTGTCGCTATTATCGATGTCGCTATAATCACTGTCGCTACGCGATAGGACGTGTCGCGTCGCAACACACACACACACAGAGCGAGAGAGAGAGAGAGAGAGAGAGGGACACAGCGAAGAAGAGAGAGAAGAAAGAAGATAGAAGAAACGAGTCCGACTCGACAAAGGAAAAGGCAATGGAAAAGGAAAAGGAAAAGGAAAAGGAAAAGGAAAAGGAAAAGGAAAAGCAACTAGTCGTGCAAGTGGCCGGCTCTCGACACGCCGCGTCACGAGAACAGCGTTACAAAGCTGTGGCAGAGCGAACGATGGACGATCGAATGTGTGATTAATAGAGAAGAAAGGAGAAGAAAATGGCACGACGAGTAGACGAACCGTAAGTGTTAAACGCGACAGAAGAAGCGGTAAAACGTTGAGGAGAAAACTGGTGAAATGAAAATCAACGAGCAGGGGGAAGCACGTAGTCTGCAAAACCAGCCCTTACCCATAATCTTAATCTCTTTCATGTAAATTTGCTAAATGTTTAAATAATCTAAAAAAAATGCCATAGCCCGGATGCGCTGGTGTATACTCCCAGTGCATACACACTCACAAATACGACTCGACCTCACGAATCAAACGCAAAATCCGCGTCGCCAGTTCTTCGATGGATGGCACGCGGTAAAATTGGTATTCTCGCCAAGGAGCAAACAGTTTACAATTGCACAATTGACAGAATCACAGACAAGCACACGACAAGATGAAGACAAAACCGAGGCCCGCGTTTCACCGTGACGCCACGTCGGGAATGAATCGTCGCGGAGGATCCGCGAACTCGGCCAATACACGAGTAAAATCAAAGTTGCCCTGGTTCTCGAGCGTGCAACCCCGCGCGCTCACACACGTTCCATACACAGGTTGTACAATCGTGCACGTCCGTTGCCGATAGTACGGCCGACACACTTGCGCCTGGCGCATGCACCAATTCGTACACCTTCTACACACGTTACACTCTTTACACTCTCTACACTTTGTACACTTGATTACACACGCTACGGATATGTAAAGCCAATTGATTTTGTAAATTGTCGAAAAAAAGCAGCAGACATTCAAAAAACCAGAACGATTCGGCCTTTTACGGTACTCTTTCCACGAACGTTAAAAAATATTTCAAACGCATTGCGGAAACCAAAAAAATGTTACAACGTTTACTACCGATCCGTTTGAAAAGATCCACGCGAGGATCGTCTGCGATCCGTTCTCGCTTTTCAAGCGGAAAGGAATCGTTTCGAGCGCAAGTGAACGAGGATTTACGGTTGATATATAGAAAAAAAGCAATTGATTCAAAAGACATACGGAATAAAAGAAAACAGAAAAAAAAAGAAAATGGTAGAAAAATGAGCACGAAAACCGAAGCAAAATTCGCGGCCTTTGGCATACGTTTGGATGCAGAACCGATGATGAAACGGCGTTTGCGTCTCGTACGCTGACGTCACACCATGCATCCCGGAATTGACGTTAATAAACCCGAATGTGACGTGACATATCCTTCGTTGAAGAATGTCAAAGAAAATCAAAGAACCAAGTGGGCAGGCTGGCAATCGAGGCGGGCCACCATACGAACCGACCATGATGTTTGGTAGTAAAGAAGAAACGATGAAAACCAACCAATCGATCAACCAACCAACCAACCAACCAACCAGCCAACAAACGAACAAACAAAGTGTAAAAAAACGTCCCAAGAGATAGACGTCAAAGGGAAAAGATGGCGCGCCTCGAGTATACCTAGGTATCGGTATACTAGGTAGAAAAGAAGAGAAACACGCCTGACCCACGTACAGAAACCAGTGTAATAACCATCCTAGCAAGTAGCAACGGCATTAGGAGAGCCGTTGTTCGAATTCGCGGCTTTACAAGCAAAAACCGTTGATTTGTTTTCGATCGGGTTTTAATTTTTTAATGAAATAATCTCACAACGAATATACCACGTACGGTCGCGCGCTAATCGATCCATGCGAGAAGATGGGGCAAAGACGTATGTGTATATTCGTGGCAGTGTGTATCGTAAGTGCGCAGCATATGATAAAACCGACAGTCTAGCAGTGCGAGCGCCTCGGCGGCATTTGCGTTTTCACGCGATGTCCCTGACCGAGCCTCCGTGATTAAAAACCGGAATAAGTTGTTTCAATGTCCACTATATAAATGAAGAGGCATAGCTGATAAGACGGTGGGTTTGCGTTCGCCGTTCGCCGTTCGCCGTTCGCCGTTCGCCCTTCGCGAGTCGTTCGTCCCGCTTCGTCCACGAGATAATATAATAATAATATTTGTCGCAGCACGATGCGTTTTTGACGGACGAACTCTAATAGTGCGAATAAGAAATGGAGGCTGCGATACCATCCCCCGGAGTTCCATGTTGAAAGCCAAAATCTCTTGCATTCTTTTACACGAACTTAAACAAAAGTACGTACGAGTATTCCACAGGTTCTGGCAACCTCGAAAACTTCGTGTTCAATTTATTACGGGAAAACGACAAAGTATAGCGAAATTTTCTTGTCCGTCGTCGTCTTCTTCATCATCTTCAGGCACTTTGATCAACGTATCGGGACGAAACTGAACGGAACTATTTCAAAAGGAAAGACGACGAGACAACATCTTCTTACGAATATGCTGAAACTCCAGCAGAGTAGTAACGTGCCGCGAATTTCATCGATCGAGACGCCAATCGGTAAAAGAATCGTCGACGACGAACGTGCGAACCCACCGTGCTGGCTCGTCGTGGCGATCCGAGGAAGCCTCGACGCCTCTCGGTTTTCACGACGAGTCGATACTCTTTTCAAAATATTCTCCAAATTTTTGTTCACGAGAATGTGTTTTCTTTACCCTAACCCCATATAACAACCCGCCGTATACGCGTCCGAGAAGAAAAACCGAGTCCAAAGCTTCTTTGTTTTTGAACGCAGAAAATTTTACGAAAACTCGTACTCCACGCTTTCAAGTATAAAAAGATAATTACAAAGGATAGGATAGAATGTACGTAGGGAGAAATTTCGAGGATAATATGGAAAACGGTAAAAGTCCGCTTAGTGGGTGCCTTCGTCAGGGTTTTCTGTTACAGTTAAACAGACGTTTCAAGTATAACTCACAACTAGTAGTACTATGGTAGAACAGTTATTACAGTGTACCGCAATAAACAGTTAACTAAGTAAGTATACAGGAAGCACATGGTCTTTTCAGTGTCTACAATCTTGTCGTACACCACCGCCAATCGCGTAGTGGAACGACCGGAAATACCGGATTCATTTCGTACGCAATTTCCTCCGGCCCCGGAACATCCCTCAACATCCGACATGAAAACGCGGTTTCCCGCAAACTTTTCGACGTTGAAAACATTTCTGGAATTCGAATGAACGTGCGGTCCATATCGTAACTCAAGGAAATTACATTCGAAATTATCCTGAAGAAGATATTCCCCAATCGGCAAGACGAGCGACCTACGACGTTTTACCCGTTCGACCCGACCGCCGTTCGTTTCCTCAACCCCCCGCCGATTCCTCTCCTCAAAATCCAATCAGTATTTAACAGAATAAATATGCTACTAAGTGTACTAAGTGTTCGTAGTTTAGGCAACGTGTACGTTGTATGCTCCGAATAGGTGAGAGAGAAAGATAACCGAGAGAGCGAAAGCGAGAGCGCGAAAGGGAGACGATTGTACGGTGGAGTCACACATATTTAAACTAACAGATAATAATTAATTAATTACAGTACCGTAACCATTTG
This sequence comes from Bombus huntii, assembly GCF_024542735.1. Lineage (NCBI taxonomy): Eukaryota > Metazoa > Arthropoda > Insecta > Hymenoptera > Apidae > Bombus > Bombus huntii. The sequence continues at coordinate 326,727 of NC_066251.1, read as the reverse complement.
TCAAGTCAAGTTAATTAACAGTTAACCGTAACGCATACACGCATAATTATTAATTAAACGTACTCGACTCTATATTCTAAGGACAGCAGCGACCGCACACAGCGTCGTCGCATTTATTCGATAAATCGCGCAGGCACTCACTACGGAAATGAATCGAAGGACTGTGGGACTCGGACGCGGATCGGAAGGTGCTTGAACGAGCGTCGCGACGCGTACAGTATTATCAACGAGAAACTGTCGAAAATCTTTAGATCTCTGAAGCGGCACTCGGAAAATATCCTGGAAACGGAGAAACGGAGAAACAGAGAAACAGAGAAACAGAGAAACAGAGAAACAGAGAAACAGAGAAAAAACAGGAAACATCGGAATCTTAGCGGCTTGTTGGTGAAAGAAACGCGAAGCTACGCGCGTTCAAGTTTCCCCCGTTTTTCATTAGTCTTTCAAGTGCAGCGTTCAGTTACTTCACTTATGACGTTGCTTTCAACACAATACAAAACACCCCGCCACCCATCCTTACAGATCAAACCCATTCACCGTATCCTCAACCCACGGGTAATCCTCTCAGTGCCAACCCCCAGTTTCACGTGTACGCATTGTTTCAAATTTGTTCGCCACGTCTCAGTTACGAGTTTCACGCGACGTCAGTCCGTATACCGCGTTCTCTTCTTCATTAACTAAAGCTCGTTCCATTTCGAGACAAATTTTCTCACAAAATTCGCAAAATAACGAAACGCAATATTCGTTGCGATTCGTCGCGATTCGTCGCGATTCGCTGCGTCTCGTTGCGATTAAAACGTGAAAACACATTATCCAAGATGACAAAAAGAAATCTTTACAAAAGCGAACACTTTAGAGATATCGTCGCTTGATCGGTTCAAGTTCGGAGTAAATAAATTTCGAAAAATGCGAGAAATACGGCGGCACACGGCTGGCGTCGATTATCGATGAAAAGCAAACGAGTTAAGTTTCAAATGTCAGACATTTTACGTACAGTTTGTTATCAAGTAACACAGCGCAGATTATTGTTAATTTTCGGCGCCCGTTTTCGTCGCGTTTCTATTCGTCTCCGATGGGAACAACTTACGGAGATGCCGCGAAGCAATTGATGGTAAAACGGCGGTCTAGCGCGATGCGACGAAAATGTGCGTGCTCGGGTTTAATGGTATCGATTGAGTTTGGTCGAAGTCCCCTTTTGGGCAAATTATATCGACGCACTTCCGGTTCCACCGGCCCGTCCAAATTCAGACGATCGGAGAAAGGGATTAAGAAAGAGCCTGCTTTCGTCCGGATCATCAATTCGAAATTCAATTCTAGTCAAAAAAGGGTACAAAGCCGTAAACGAGTTGACTCTCGTTTGGCAAAAAAGATCGGTACTTATTTATCGCGAGTTGTTCGAGCGCGAGGAAAAACCGGGTCGAATCGAAATCGATCGGTACGAGGCTCGTGGAAAAATGGTACGAAAGATCGGAGCTCGGAGAAGCTCGGAGAACCTCGGCGGCCTGTCGATCGAAATTGGCGTAGGGGGGGAAAACAAATCTTTTCGATGAAATTCCGAGGACGAATTCTGAAAAAGAAATGGGCCAGTGGGACCGTATACTGGAAAAATATCCGCGTTGTTGACAAAAGCAAGTAGCCTCTTTTCGTTGTATCAAAAGTCGGCCAAAGTCCGATCGATCCTTGTATAAGCAAAAACGACACACTTTCAAAATCCTAGAAAATGGATGTACGGTGCGAATGAATATTTCGAAAGCTTCGATGATAAAAATTGTTATTGCTCATTCGTATTTTACTTTCTTTTTTTATTCTGCAAAATGCCTGCCCATCCACGCTTTTCAGCCAGGAACACTAGGCGGATCCTCGTTCGCGTTTTAAATATCATCCACGAGTTGCGTCGATTCTCTCTTTCTCCTTTTGAGACGGACAACGACAGTTCCTATTTCGCTGGTAAAAAGGGACAATAAAACGCGACACGAAGGTCTGCCACACTGTTCCAGCATTTTGATACCGCGATTAATCCACTACTATTATTATTATTATTATTATTATCATCGCTATTATTACCGCTATTATTATTATAATTATCGCTATTATTACCGCTACTAGTTTATAACGATTAGTTGATTATAACGAAAAAATTGCTAAAGGGCAATTGGAGGCGTATTTTTTAGAGAGAAACGAGAAAGAGAGCGCGAGCTCGGTTCAAGTTCGCTCGAATCATCCAAGCCATAAATGTTACACTCACTGTCGATCGATTACAATCTTGAAAGAAAAACGAAAAAGAAAAAAAAAAGAAAAAAAACATTAAAATGAAAGAAGCGAATCGACGAAGAATCGGTAGCAAAAGAATAGTAGTCATGTTTCGAGATTCTCCTTTTTTTTCTCTTTAGTTTTCCTTATTACGTTTTTTTATACCAACATACATATACAAATGCATACTTGTATGTATACACGAACACACGCATATATATTTATGTTATATATATATATATATATATAAAAAGAAGGAGAGAGAGAGAGAAAAAGAGTTATACTCGTTAAATATTATATGTTATTTGTAGTAGACTTATTATTTATACATGAAGGAAGCCGGTACGTAAAAGTTGTACGTAGGGTGTAGAAGGAACGCGTTTTAAACAATCAAATTCTCAGTCTTTCTCGCTGTTTTATTCGTAATTAACTCGTAATTAATTCGCAAAACAGTTGGAATTACGTAAATGCGAAGAAAAATTGAGTAGAAAATTCATCTTGATTTCCATGTCTTCCCTTTAATTTTAACGATTTTTCATTTTAACGCGTAGCATCGCGCACGACTGAGAATTATATGCCACTGGCAACTCGCGTCGTTTGTTAAGCTTTATTTCTATTATTTTTTAGCGTGAAAAGAAATCCTCGCTTTGTCCTTTTCTTCTACTTTTTTTTTTTTTCTTCTTTAAAGAATAATCACGCGCGTTAGTCGATCGAGGAGTTGGACAAAAAATACATTATCACGTGCGTTATACGTTCCTTTTTGTCTCTTTTATGTATATCGTACATATTGTCCTCGTTGGAGTTCGAAGAGTACCGGGAGAAAACGAAACAGCATTTCGAAGCGTAGCATCTCGATTTTCATTCTTCTCTTTGGAAAACTAAAAATAATCAGCAGCGTTTTGCGTCGATTCAACTTTCGTCAATCGAGTCTCAGTGTCCTGAATCGGGAGATAGCACAAAAAACATTCTCGTTTACGTAAAACTTTTTAATTCATCCTCAAACGAGAACACTGACATTCGATCGTTTTATTCATTCGAACGGTAAGCATTCTCCTGCGTACTTTTCAACTGCACTTTGCGACGTTTTTATTCACCGATCGTCGTGTACGTACGAACCGAGGGACAGATCGTATCGTTGCATCTGATCTCTATTCGAGTTCCTATTTTGAGGTGCAGTAGAAGAAAGAAAGAAAGAAAGAAAGAAAGAAAGAAAGAAAGAGAGAGAGAATACAGAATACACGAAATACGGGAGGAAAGGGGGATTTAGGACAAACTAGCGTCAAAATTATCATTAAAGGAAAGTGAAGGTTAAAGATCGGTGAATACAAACACCGCGTCGAGTTATGTTTGCTAGTCAGAATTGGTTAAAACGAAGAATGGAGCAACAAACTAGAGAGTTTACGATTAGTTACTACATATTGATTCGTCGTTTTATCGTGTAATTAGTGGTTTAGTGACACGGCTCCGATGATTCTCGAGCCATACGCGTCCTTAAAGCTTAAAGTAAGAACAGAACGAAACGTACACGCACACTCGCGTCAAGCGTATACAAAACTACGGTTCTTTAGTTACTATTCGCGTAGAAATGGCGTGCCGAGTCGCCGGCTTTATTAACAAAAATTTGTTACAATTTATTGTTCGTACACATCAAGTTTATTTAGACAGTAATTTCGTCTATTTTGTATCCAATTTAATAAGTTTCTTTATTTTTTCTTCTTCTTTTTAGTTCTTCTATCTCTAGCGTTGTTCTGACTATTGTAACCGGTGTTACTGCTGCTACTACTACTATTGCTATTACTACTACTACTACTACTACTACTATTATTTTTATTATTATTATTATTATTATTATTATTATTATTTTTATTATTATTAATATCGTCGTCATCATTATCATTGTCATCATCATCATCATCATCATCATCATCATCATTATTATTATTACTACTACTACCACCACCAACACCATCACTACTACCGCTACTACTACTACTACCTACTACTACTACTACCACTACTACTACTACTACTACTACTACTATCACTACTACTACTACTATTACTATTACTATTACTATTGCTACTACTGCTACTACCGTGACCGTTAGGAGACACATTAGTTTAACGTTTCTATTGCTTTTGATTTTCGTAGATACTATTAGTTATCTATTATTACCGTAATTACGTCTAATTTAATTATTACTTATTGTCACCAACACCGTCATCATCACGATATCACGCACCCAATGCACATCGGCACCATCATTGTAAATCACGTCAAGTTAAAAACGTCCACTTGTTTTCCTTGCAGTTCGATCATCGTTATTTACTTTTTCCTTTTCCTTAGATCAATTTATCTCGTGAATGTGGTTCCTTAACGTCGAGGTTCGCTGTCGACGGTCCGACGAGAACTTTTGCTCCCACGTGAAATGGGATGAATAGCGATTGACAAATCTCTGAAATACGCTGACGATTGTCACACGAAATTTAGGACATGTGCGTTTATTAAATATTATCGTTACCTACTGTTCCGTCGACGAAACGTTGGAAGTGCAGATTCCACCGATAGACAATCTTCTTCGCATTTTTTGACATTTCGTCAAATCCAAGGCGACGTAGCAAATGACAGATCGTTCCAAGCTACGCTGGTTTGTCCGTCGTTGACCAGAAAGATCGCACTTCCAATTGCTTCCAGCCCCTATCAGTTATCGCTAAAAATTAACATTAGTTACAGCTATTGCTATTATTACCACTATTATTAGTTATCGCCATCGATTCTTGATGCGAGCCTACCGTCGATCGGCGAGCGAGGTAACCGTTTCGATCGCTTCTCGTCTCTTTTCGCGAAACTGTGTACGCGCTGTCCTGACGCGACTGCGAATGATCGAATATGCAGGCTGGAAAAAATTGACCGATCGATCGATCGATCGAGTGCAACTCGAGAAGAGTCGAGTCGAGGTTCGGACAGCGCTGACTCGAAAACTAGCGACCAGTCGAGACGAGAAGGAGAACGTGCGATTAAGAGTATTGCGAAGAATGGTTGACATCCAGAGTGCGATAACGAGCTAAAAAACACAAAATTTCTGTGCGATCCAGAACGACGTCGTCGAATACGCGCCCATGTTTCACGCGTCGGCGTTTACTTCGACGCCGTTGTCGTTGGAAACGCGTACAACACGTTCGAAACAGCCGTATATACATGAATCCTCGAAGCGCCGCGTACGTAGTTGAGCAGCGTTTAGAATTTCGAATTTCGGAAATGGTCGACGCGCAAAAAAGAAAAGAAAAGAATAGAAAAAAATATTAAATCTAGGTGATATATCCTGAAAAGGGAGAGCGAAAAATGATAGAAGATAGCGAGATAGAAGAGAGGGAGCGAGAGAGAGAAAAAAGAAAACAGGGGAATAGCGAGAAGCGTAAAAAGGTGAAAACCGTACGTTGAACACGATAATAATTCAGCAGTCTCTTTCGGTTACGAGCAAGTTCCGCATTGTGTAGGATTTCTCATAAATGGTTCTATATGTATGATGATACATGTGATGCAATATCTAGGAGAAAGAGCAACGTTTTCGATGATTGCGAGAAACGATGAGATGAACAAAGGGAAAATTTTTGAAATCGCGAGAGCCTTTTTGCGTAACACGAAGCAAAAACAAATAGATATCTGTCTAGGATCGAGCAATTGTTCTTTTTCCTTCTTTACGGATCGTTATTATTCGTCAACGAGTGCTTCCGTGCGACGGAACAACTTCCGGGCACACGCGGAAGAACTTTTTTCTTCGCGGAAGAAAATTGGAAATTCAACTTTTTTCCCCGCGCCATTCACGTCATCCTTTGTGACGTTCGCGGGCAGTGTTCGATGAGATCAGCTACTGTGGTATCGGGAATCGAACAATTGGTGGCCAATTTATCCAAGCGATTGGACCATCGAGTCCGACCAATGAAAGGATAGATGGACGACGATTGGCGAAAGGGAACGTTTCTAGAGATGATCTTCCGTTCGATTCAACGTTCGCGTCGTTTTTACCGATACGCGACTTTGTCTTTTTGATCGCGTAAAAATTCCTACTCTTCGACCGAAGATCGTTTCTTGCAAACTCGTATCAAACATTTGTTTCGAGTATCGTTTGTACTCGACGGAATTCTGTTTCATCGTAGTTTCTCCTTTAAAATAGAACTCTGATGGTAAAAGAAATTCGACGGCTGTCTCTCGAAACCGCGTAAAAAGACGCTTAAATTTAATTTTGATACTTGGGGCGACAGAAAGAAAGAAGCTATCTGAAACAGGACTTCCGTTTCTTAATTAGACATATCAAAACCATGTAACTTGACGCCATTGCGAAACAAACAAAAGAGAAAGGAATATATTATTTTCGACGACGACGATTTAGCAATAAGAGAATGTGCAACTCTTGAAAAGTATGAGAAAGCGTCAAATCCATGTGCAGTGTTTCAGATACTTGCAAGTAGATACCATTGAACACTGCAAATTAATGTTTCGCGAGTTATAGTGTAAATGCGAATGCAGAAAGCAAACAAATGTTATGTATAAAGCGTCTTTCGGGCTTCCTATTAAAAAAAAAAAAAAAAAGTATAAAGCATACCAGTTCGTTTCGACAAAGTTCCACGGGACGACGAGGTCGATACCGCGTCATAACAGTTTTATTATCCCAATACAAGATTCACGATTCACGATTCACGATTCACGTTCGCGGTTTATGGTTCAGGGTTCAGGATTCAGGGTTCAGGCTTCAGGATTCAGGGTTCAGGCTTCAGGATTCAGGGTTCAGGGTTCAGGGTTCAACGTTCAGGGTTCAGGGTTCAACGTTCAGCGTTCACGGTACACGATTCACGATTCTGGAATCGCCAAGCCGATCGTTGCAGTTGGCGTAGCACGAAATTCTTTCTACGCAAAATAAAAAGGTGCAAAAGTGTGCGAAGCAGAAAGAAATAATCGAAATGCGATGAAAATTGTGCAAAGTCGTGAAACTTTTGTTCGGACGAGCTTGTATGCGAGAGCTGAGTCGGAATTAAAGCCGTTCGAAAATCGAGTTTCCAGACACTTGAGAACAAACTTGACGTCATAATCGAACGACTGTAAATATACTATAACGTGAGGTAGATTAGAAAATTAAGCGCGTATTTCACGGTGAAATTTTGTTCTGGTTGCGAGCGCCGTTGGAAGCTCGTCGATTCCGGAAGCACGCGATTGGCCAGCCTAAAATTTCATGTGTTTCGAAATCGAAGGCGAAAAAAGGCTGATGTATCGCGAGAGCGATTATCGCTGAAATTTCTGTATGAAAGGATACCGAGGTCTGAGTGTGGAAGAAAAAAATTAACGAGAGCATGGAAAGACGAGTGCGAAGCTGCGTTGACGAGAGAATCGTGCGTGCGAATGCTTTCAAAGGATGAACGAACGACGACGAGAGAATGAAAAGGAGAGAACGTGTACGAATGGTAGAGTGACAATTAAACAAAATTTTACTACCAAGTGGACTAGAATCGCAACCGATGGGCATTATTAAGCGAAAATGAAATTTTCGGAGCGTTTTTTCGACGAAGAAAAGCGTCCAAAATTGTACCTATTTTCATTTTATAAATTATATATATATATATGTATATGTATATGTATATGTATATGTATATGTATAGATATACGACGACCTAAACGATCATTATCGTGAGATGTAACGCGAGAGAAAGGCGGAAACAAGTTGAAGAGGATGAAGAAGACGGAGAAGAAACAAATTATTGTATCTATATTCGGAGGTGATCGATGATGTATTCGAGTCGTGATTATTATTATTATTATTATTATTATATATTATGATTATTGTGTATAGTTAAGGCGAAAGTGGAATTTTAGACGAAATTATCGAACTCGAAGTATATAGGGAGCGCAAATAGTGAGAGAAAGCGAGAGAAAGAGAGAGAATGCGAGAGTTGAGAGAAAAACATTTTTTTTGACGGTGATTGCACACTGTAATGTCGGCAAAGCAAAAAAGTCCCCCTCCCCTCGAGCGAAGACGAGCGAAAACGAGCGAAAACGAAACGAAAGGAAAAGAAAAAGGAAAAAGAAAAAAAAGAGCACACGTCACGGCCAAACGAAAGGAAGGAGAAAGAGGAAAGGTAGAGAGCACATGCGTAAAACAAAATTCATAGAAAATACACACATTTCGAGATACCAACGAATAATAGAAGAAACAATAGCAGGCAATAGTTTGGGTTCGCTGCCATCATTTTCTTTACTTCCGGTTTTCAAAGCACAGGAAACTTTTGGTAGAAAACGACTCAATCCTCGTTTCTTTTGTACGACGACCAAAACAGAGAAGAAATAGTCCGTGATATAACGAAACATTATATATCTATATATAGAGATATACATATATGTATGTATGTACGCACGCATACGTACAACCAGTGCAACAAACGAAACAAAAAAGAAAGAAACGCGAACGCGTACGCGATGTGCTTCCTCGTTCGTGACAATGTAGCCCGATCAAACAACTTCCATTTCCGACGAAATCCCCACGCCCTAATTCTCAACCTAACCCCCGGTTTTTATTTCCACACCTTTTTCTCCTCTAGACCACGAGACGGAAACACACCCAACGAGCACATAAAACATTCGAAATCGCAAAGGGGCACATTGTCGCGTTCCAGGATGAGCAGAGGAGGAGAGGCGACAGAGGTAAAAAATGAAAAAAGAAAAAAAAGAGAAAAAAATAACAGAGCTCGATAAAACGCGTAGGACGAGCGCGATACGAGAAGTCGCGGAAACGAGGCAGTATACTTTGCCGATCGCAGCCATCCTTCGATCGAACAACTTTGGTTTCCCCTCGCGATCGTAGGCGACTGTTATCGACTTTCGACGCTCTCGGCACCCGCGGAAATGTCCCTCGGTCGACGAATTTTCACACCATTTTTCACGCGGTTCGTCCAATTTTCGTCCAATTTTCGTCCAACTTTCGTCCAACTTTCGTCAAATAAAAATCGTATCTGTCGACTTTTCTGACAATCCTGTCCAATTCCTTTCGAACAATGAATCGAAGCAAACACTGCAAAAGATCGGATATAAAATTGGCAAAACAAAAAGACAGAACAAAGTAGATCCGTTGACCGGTGGGGCCTAAATTTTATAGCGCCTTCTGTTTTCACCGCAGCATAATCCATTTTCCTCGTGAGCGTTCCCGATTGATTAATTCGCGACACCTTAACACGCCTCCTTTTCCCGAATCCTTTTCCCAACACCCGTACGTCATCCACACCCAACCCCCACCTTTGTACCTTACCTTCCCTACCTCTCCCCCCCCCCTACGCACTCCTCACTGATAATCTTCCACCAACTGCACACCCCCTCACATTACCACCCTAGTCCCTCCACTAGCAAACCGATTAACCAATGTGAGTGAATGTGTCAACACGTGCTACAAGGGAAAATAGCGGATTTCAAAGAGGATAAAGGCGGAAAAAGCAAAAGTAATATCATAGAGAAAGCGTCGAGCAAACACACTACGACTCGGAGGAAGAAAAAAATCGATCGATCGGAAAAACGTACACACACACACATTCGTCGGACTGTGTAGGGACATTTTGCATCAATTGTGTAAACACGAGACAGAGGGAGAAAGTGTGCGTGTGTGTGAGAGAAAGAAAACTCAAAAAAAAAAAAAAATGCGTCGAGAGAGAGAGAGAATGCGCGTGTGGAAGAGCGAGAGCGAGAGGTAAGAAGAGACTAAAAAAAATGAAAAAAGCGCGAGCGAGAAGAGTAAGACGACGGAAGCTAAGAGATAAAAAAAAACAAAATGTACGAACAAACAATTGATACTGTCTTCGTTTTTTAAGGTCGTTTCTCCGTTCGACACGCTACTATATGACTATTGACATTTGTCATTGGATTATTACCGACGACGATGAATTGTCATTATTATCACGAAACTATTGCTATTATTATTGTGACGAATGATTATTATTATTATTATTATTATTATTATTAACATTTATTATTGACATTATTATCACGATTTATTATTGCGATGATGATTATTGCGATTATTACTATTGTCATTATTATTATTACTATTATTATTATTATTATTATTATTATTAATTATTACGATTATTAATTATTACGACTATTATTATTATTATTATTATTATTATTATTATTATTACGTGGTACAATAAAAATTTAATAAGCATCCGATGCGCACGAGTCTCGTGACTACTACCATCTCTCCCTCTAAATCCACACGAAATACAGACTACGATATGCGCGCGTTTCTAGTTCTCCTATCTTTCTCGATTTTAACAGCATGCTGACCTCTCCTGAGCATGAAAATAACGATATCGACATTGGCTATTCCCGGCTTGTATCGTACAAGAAAATACTAATTTATCTCAAGGTCTTTCTTTATCTTTCTTCCATTTCAACACGCATGACACATACGTGTACCATCTTCGGACACAAGGCGACGCAATCTGTCGGTAAACAGACGAAAATATCAGGAAATCACGATCAAACATCCCTTTGTTCGGGCAATGATAAACAGATAAATATCCTCAACTGTTCGTAAGTTGTGAGAAAAGTCTCGTTTAAGAAGCTATAGCATGGAATGTCCGAGGAAGCCAAGTTTTCCAAAGTGATTTTAGAATACGCGAGTTTTCGAAACTCGAAACTATGTTCCGACCTCGCTTACCTCGCCACCGAAATACGTCATTTATCGAAACGCGCGCGCCGATAAACGTCGAAAAATAAGAAGCGGCTGTTCGAGGAACGCGAAATCGTATTTACGGCGTAAACGGCATCGACGGATTTTCCATGCCATGTCCGACTCTGAAAGATGCCTCGTGTCAACGGGGTCAACGACGGAGGGACGCGCCGATGCCTCCAGCCTGCATTCGACGATCAGTGCACGACCAATTGCCACGGAGGAAACACGATGCTTCGTTTTAGCGTTCGTGGAAGATCGGTTTGCTTCGAGACTTTCGACAAACGTATCGAGACGTTAAACAGTGTCCGCGAGTCTTGCACGATTTTTAAGAACAGCTCGAGACATACGGTATCAAAGTCGCGTTTAAGATGTTTGATCGATTCCGAAACGCGGTCAAACGGAACCGAAGGCCACCGTTTCTCGTCAACGACGCCGACATCGACGTCGACTGTCACGACGCCGACATCGACGTCGACTGTCACGACGCCGACGCCACAGCCAAGGAAAACCTGCTTGTACGATCTTCATGTGGAAAATAGAGGTAATTATATTACGTAATGCATAACAGTATTAGGCTGTTTGCAAAATTAGCGAGAAAAGTTGTCTAATTTCTTGTCCTCCTCCTAAATAAGCGTTGCAAAGGCCGTTCAAAGGCGTTCATCTTGCATATACATGGATACGCTACAAAGAGTATTTCTACGCCATTGTATTTATTAAAATTAATTAACTAATTAATTAGTGTCCAATTGATTGTGAGAATATTAAATTTCGCATCATTCGGTAATGCTTTCATATGACAACGACAAAATTTGATATTATGAAAATGAAATGTTAAAGCTGATAAAAAAAAAGGTATCAACGTGACACTTTCTTTTAGGTAAAATAATCAACTTTTCCGGCTGGTTACTGCCGGTACAATATCAAGAGGCAATAGCCGCGTCTCATCAACATACCAGAACTTTTGCGTCGCTCTTCGATGTCGGTCATATGATGCAAACGCTAGTTTTTGGAAAGGATGCAACCGAGCTTTTGGAATCTTTGACGACCGGCGATCTGAAGAACTTGAGCAAAGGCAGCGCGATTCTTACGGTGTTTACCAACGAGAATGGAGGCATTCTCGACGACTTGATAATTACAAAGGACGACGACGATAAATACTTTCTGGTGTCTAATGCTGCAAGAAGAAATCAAGATTCTCAATTGCTCCTCCAACAACAGGTAGACAATGGAATTTTATGTATGTCTCTATTAGACGTCTTTGTTGCGTTTGAAATTTCAAAAGTAAAACCAAACGCGATAGCTGTCGACGATAGAAGTATGATCGGTAATAATTATCAATGGTAGAAAAATTCTGCCTAACGATGGAAACCATCGATGACAACGAGTCGGAAACATTCCGTTTCATAGTGTTAATGAACAATTGCTCGGTCATACACAGCTCAGATTCAATAACGTTCGACAGAATAAAAGAGTATAATTGGCAATTATCCAGTTTATGCGTCATCCAGTTTATCCATTTTTATTTATTTCGATCGCTATAAAATGCTGCAACATCGTTATAAACACGACGTCGTCACATACGACTCGTGGCTCATCGGCCTGATTCTTAATTTTAGGAAAACTTCAAACGCCAGGGAAAATCGATACAATTGCGATTCCTGGATCCTTTGGAACAGAGTCTCGTCGCGTTACAAGGTCCTACGGCCGCGTCGGTTCTTCGATCGATTGTAAAAATCAATTTGAAAAATCTAACATTTATGAACAGCGTAGAAACTACGGTATTTGGAAGCCGAATCAGGGTAACTCGATGCGGATATACAGGAGAGGATGGTTTCGAAATTTCCATGCCAGCCAAAATTGCGCGAACCTTGGTAGAAGCGATCTTAGACACGCCTGACACGAAACTGGCTGGTTTGGGAGCCAGGGACAGTTTAAGGTACTCGATTGCCAAATAATAATTTCCGATTAATTTCCAATTATACATTTGCACGTTTAACATCGGTATTTCATTTGATTACTTTTAGGCTAGAAGCTGGCCTTTGCCTCTACGGGCATGACATCGACGAAGAAACTACACCAGTCGAAGCGGCACTTACCTGGCTAGTAGGTTAGTAATAGCCTGGCAGACAGGCTGCGGATATTTGTGCATTTATGGGAAATTTCAATTTCAATATGGCAAAGACAGATATACAAATATCCAGGGAACAAAATACACCTAACATACAAACGTATATAAAATATGCAAAGTACAGTATTCGTTGCAGCATTCGATAGATAAGACGAATCTCTCTACTTGCACGATGTTTATTTTTTTAAATAATAGACGGTAATAAGATACGCTCGTGACTAACCATAAACGCTTAATTTCTTTCACTTCTGCCACAGCTAAAAGAAGGCGAGCGGAAGGAAACTTCCCAGGTGCAAAGAGGATACTTTCGCAAATCAAATCAGGAACCGAGAAAAAACGAATAGGATTAACGGTAGTGCATGGTCCGCCAGTGAGAGAAGGAGCGTGTATATTGACTCCAGAAGGTGAAAGCGTTGGCAAAGTCACTTCCGGTGGACCTAGTCCCACCCTTGGACGTTCCATCGCCATGGGATACGTGCCATCGGAATTAGCTCACTACGGTGGTGCAATACTGGTACAAGTTCGAGGGAAAACGTACAAGGCAACCATCGCAAAAATACCCTTCGTCAAAACAAATTACTATACCGAAAAATGATCGATATATTTTACTCTTATCTATGTAAAATTCGATGGAACGTACTGTACTTTGGTGTAATGTTCCTCTAAATTTCAAACACTCGATCTGATACAACAAATGATCCATTAATGATAATACATTTTGTACATACTTTTTATACAATGTGGCGTTCAAGAAGAGACTTTGAAAGTATTTGTAAGAATTTTGTAAGAATTGTGTAAAAAAGATTAGAATCGAATGAAAATTACAAAGCGTAATGAACAAAGATTATTTATGTATGGATATGTTACGTATGTTACTTTACTATACACGTGTGTATACACACGCACGCACACGCATATAAAGCGGGGAAAATTCCGCTTATTACAGAGCCCTCTGTGAATAGAAGTATGATACTCGTCTGTGCTTAAGAAGATCTTGGTATATTCGGCATACGATAAAGAGGATTTCCGACGTATCTTATTTTCATATGATAAAATGACTTTATACACATATTCCAATTTGTACTCTCTCGGGGTAATAGAGGGATGGAGGAAGTAACTTTAAATTTTAAACGAAACAGATTCTTCCTCGTTATTAATCCACTGGTTATTAAACAAATAGTCAACTTGTTTTCTTACTGCAGTACCAACCTAGTAAAAACCCAAAGCTCTCGTGAGTTCTAACTACACAAATATCTTAATATAATAAAGGGGCTGGGAGAAGGGCTATTTTATGAAACGATTCCTTCAAAGCGTATCGTATATTCGTATCTTGAAATACTTTGTTATCTCCTCTTCCCACTGTTCCTGTAGACATTTCTGAAACAAACTTGAATTTAAATCGATTAAAACAAGATAAACAATTTTGTTTATGCATGCTCTACCTATCAGGGTGTACAAGGATCTTTAGATGTAGGAACCCACCTACCACGAATCTAGAGATCTCTTCAGACCCTACTCATCAGAAATCTAAAGGTCCTTTTATTTATCCTAACCGTCAGAATTCTCAACTGTTTTTCTACGAGTTCTGACTAGACAAATTTCCAAGCCTATTTATAGGGATCTCATATAAAAGAAACCTATTTCTAGGTTTCCTAACCTATTAGAATTGTGTGGGACACACGATGTAATTCTTCTTCAGCAGATCTCACACGATGAATCCTGAAACAGACCCAAACCACAAAAAAGTTAAATCAATTCTATGACATAGATGCAATTAATTACCAATCGAGGAGATTCCAATTCCATGTGTATAATTTACACTTTCTACAGGTTAATAAATCTGGAACGTACTTAATTATTGGCGTTCGACCGTTCGCGGAGAGACGCGATCGCGAGGAAGCGCGCCAACGAGAGTCGTAAATTCCCGTTACGACTAGATAATCGACGCCACTAAGTGATCGATCCCCTATTTCGTTTAGGACAATAGAGGTGGTTATATTATAGATATAAGTTAAATAGATGACTGATCGAAGGATGGAAAATCGGGAAAGTTCGGTGACGATACTGTGGCGGAGGAAAGCTATCGATGGGTGTGTCTAGCGCACGGGACCATCGGATTTGTTGACGACAATTTTGGCTAGGAAAGCGAGGGTGATAGTCATTGCTTCTGATTGGATGAGAAAAAGGTTGGTGGGCAAGGAAGGATTTTAGCCGCCCCCGAGAGAAAGTTGCTAGCGGGAGACACCGTACGTGAGAAAAACCAAGTTTCCCCTACCTGCCCAGAGTTCACAATAAATTTAAGGAACGCTCGAAGTAAAAAGATACTTGTTTGGTCTGAAAGACCTTAACATCTTGCCTGCGGTGTGGGACCTGGTCTCTGTAGAAAGTCATCGGACGTAACAATTGGATACCGCTGAAAGAAGGACATATCAGGCACAAGGAAATATCAAATAATCAAAACCTCAATTTGAACTTAAAAATCTGGAAATTTAAAAAATTGAATTGAAGTACTACGATAAAAAAAGAGCGATTCTGATCAAACGATCTTTTATTTGATAAAGAGCTTGTAATAACTTTAGTCACCAACCAATTCATATCAGTTGATAAATTATAAATTCTTAGATATATCTTTCAATGAAATTAATAATGCAATAGTGTACGGAAATGATATTCAAATATTTCGCCACATCTTTTTCACATTTTTATATATAATAACATCATTCAAGAATAATACTATTCCTCGGCAAAAATATTCATTATTACTGAGCAAACATATCGTGGCAGTATTTTCAATCACAAACACTCTAGTAATAGAGGACGCTGAAAAAAGAAATGACTCTAAAAGCCAGAAGGGCTATCAAAGTATCCACTCAATACAATCCCCGACAATAAACCGTGAGTGGAATATTCATTCTATTATTCGGCAAACTTTAATTTACTATATGTAGTTATAAAATAGAAAGATCTCAAAATCAAATCGCGATAAGTGCTTCATCATATTTGCAATATTATCTAATTAACTATTGGCAAAAAAAAAAAAAAAAGGAAAAGAAAAGAAGGAAAAAATATTTCCGTGTGAATTATTTGCGCAACACTAATATCTATTAATCTATGCACTCAAATTTAAATATTCGCAACACTAGTAACGGTCCACCGGCGTAGCCATATAAGAGGCTACTGGTGAAACTGCATCTGATGTTCCCGGAGTACGGACGTGCTTCCACAGTCTAGTGGAAGAAGATTGGGCATAATATAAACGCAACGCTACTTTAAAAAACGCGATCATTCATTATCGCAACGCTAAAAGGAAAAATAAGTAGAACTCGCGATGTAACAATATCGCAACGCTAACTCTTATAGTGAATTTAATGAAAATTACAATTTACTATATGAAAAAGCTACTTTAAATATTCTGATATTGCAACTTGCAATGCTATAAAATTGATTGAAAATTAACATTTTTATAATCTAATTTTAAACAATAGAAAACAGGATAAATTCTGATACGTATAATTCTATAAGAAATTCTAAAAATTTATAATAAAATTTGCAAAAGACAATCGCGATATCGTAATTCGCAACTCTAAAGCAAACGCGATTATCATTTTATCGCAACTCTAATTCAAACCGTAATCATTTTCTCGCCGCACTAATGGAAAGCCGCGATGTTATTTCGCAACTCTAATACAACCCGTAATTAATTTGTCGCAACACTAATAAAAAAAATCGCGATTTGCCCAATGGGACGATGGACCGATATATACATCGGTCAAAAAAGCAAACTACTACTACTACTGCTGCTACTACTACTACTACTACAAGTACTAAAATCGAGCATAGTGACAAAGTAGTAACAATAATGACTTCCCATGCTCTGGATGACCCAGAGGATGGGGAGCCATCGATAGTTGCCCTCTTGAACGGCAGTTTGCCGGGCCTCTTCGGCTCATAGCCTCTTCTTTCTTCGGGCGCAATGCCCGCTGAAACTTAAATCTAGGCTCGAGTCTTTCTAATCGCAAAATAAAAAATAACTTATAAAGGTAAAATAAAAAGATAAATCGCGGATGCTATTCCCAGTGCACATGGACGACCAACGATCGTAGCGATCGCTGTCCGTTCGCATGTGCTAGCTCGAGCGATAAACGTTCGTTTCGGAACCCACTGCGTACTCGTGATCACGACCGCGATATTCGAAAAATCGATAGGCAAGGCTCAAGACAAATGGTATACTCCATTCGTGATGCCAGCTTCACCGTCAATATTTCAAATCGAATTTCCTGAAACAGGTTGGACACGCGAAAACGCGCCTACCCGACGAAAGACTGTGCCAACCTGCCCGGCCCTACCTACTTACAGTTAACACTCATGCCAGAAAATATGCTACCTATCCTACCCGGAAACCTATATTTAAAATTGAAAAAATGGCAAAACAAGCACACCAACACATTCGCTCCACGGTTCTCACACATAACCCGGGCGCAAAAGCCTACACTAGAGAGATGTCCCGGGACGCCTCCGACACCCGAGTTTCGCATACAACTTTCACACTCTAATGTACGTACCATTTTCCTGAAATCGACTGACGATGGCTAGCGACCATTACGTATATCTCAACCTTAATTATCCAAATATATTTAAATTTCAATTTTAATGAAATACTCGTAATCATGTACGGTTACGTATGATGTATATCATCTAAAGAAATAATTCGACTAGAACAGATCATCGTATTTTAATCAATGTAATTATCATTGCAGTTTGATACGATACTGAGATTAATAATATCGCTATTTGCAATCCACTATACCTATTTATTAACACTGTTATTTCCAATGGCGATTGGATTCATATTTCTGAATCCATAACTATTTCAAGATTATAATGAATAGCAAAAACGATGCAATTCCACAGCCTAACCACATACACACACAGTGGAAAATACGTCGTGCACGATACGCTAACGCAACGTCAGTCGCTAAAAAAAATTGTTAAGCTTATAGACTACTCATCATGCCCATTGCCTTCGTCCCACCCAAGAAGCACCTGGGCACGTGAGTGAGATTCTGACAATGAACATGGAAGGGGTTAAACCTGAAAATCCTATGCTAAAAATATGATTAGTCTATCTATTTTGTATCTAACGGGCTAATATTCTTCGATTTTCCAATCTAATTTCACTTTAAATTTTAATAATTTTATACTTTATTTTGCTTTATTATTTTAATGAACGATTAAACTATTAAACTGGAATAAAGGAAATTAACGAAGAATACACATATTTATTAAACATAAAATATTATTAAATGCAAGTAATATATATATAATGAATAACGATGGACTCTAAATGAACTCTAATACTCGAAATATCCTCAGGCGATATCTTTATCAAAACACATCATTGAAAACACAAAGGAACGTTCAAAACTTGTTTTGATTCTGAAATCTGCCTGTCGCGAAGTGTTTTCTTGCACGTGAAATTTGATAGCATCCGTCAGAACAAAGACCGACAAAGTTAGACTTTAACATATACTTTCATATTCCATATTCCGAATTTTACTGTGATCATAATTTGTATACTCAAATAATAAAACTGCTCCATATCATCGTAAAGTAGAAGATCAAAATAAATATCATTTCTAATCTTTATCAGCATTATAATAACTTTAATCATAATTGCATTTTCATATTAACGAAGTCTGAGGCCAGCAGACTTCTTCACTACAAAATACTTAAACCAAGTCATTTCGTCGTTTATTTCAATACTCATATATATGCTCATATGGATACTTGATCTTTATGAATATATAATAATATTGAATATAATTTGAATTTATAGATAATTATAATAAACGTATTGTGTAATTTTCAATCATATGCATATATATACTAACTACATCTAATAATATAATATATCATTATATTATTAACAGCATTACATAGTAATGTAATACAAAATACTTTATATTGTAATACGTAAATATCATACTCATATATATATATATATATATATTATATGTATTATGATCAACATTTAAAAACGCGGTGTGCAAGAAAACCTATCCTGATCTAATAAATAAAATATAGACAAAAAAATGTTACTACTCGCGGTTATAATAAATACCCGCGGTCACTATACTCGTCAAAAATTCTACGTATACAACCAATCACCCGTGTCGATTCGGACCTTTCATCCTACGACATGATTGAGTGACCGGAGGGACAAAAAGCATGCGACTCACAGTACATACGAAGAACGATGTGGACAATGTGACGTAGCTTAGAAGAAATCAGGCTGTGAAGAAGTACAGGCTGTGAAATATCTGTAACAAAACATGGAACGATATATATATAATCTATTGTTGAAGACAACATTTTATAGTTTATTAATATAATAAGCAAAAATACAAATTTTCAGCAAATCTTATTTCTTCGTTAACTAATTATCATTAAGAACAAAATGAAAGAAATGGAATCAACTAAAGTATAATACTTACGTTCTTTGCATTCGAAGCACCATAAGATCCTATCCAGAGAACAGAAGGAAGTGGAGATTGTGGCAAAGCTGTAACAAAATATGTAACATTATAATTTACTCTTAAGACCAAAGTGTTGATTGTTTTAAAAGTCCGAGATAACAAAACATGAAATTCTATTAAATTTAGAACTTTAATAATAATAAAAATTGAAATTCTAATAAACTGTAATTACTATAAGAATTGAAACTCTAATAGAGCAATTTGAAATTTAGATTTTATGATTCAATATTGTATTATGATTCAATACTCTGAGTCTTCATTCCAATAGATATTACAACAATTCAAGCAATATACAAAGAATAAACTAAATTAATGAATAATGTGCAAAAGTACTTACGTTGCTAAGCTCCAGGAGAGGTTTTATCCTCTTGAGCACTGACTCGAATACCGAAAACGAATATTTAAAAAAAAAAGTAATATACAAAAAGAGAAACAAAAAATTACCAACGCGCCCGATAAACAAATAGACGAACAACCACTCACTCTAATTTCGCGTATAACTATTACAATTAATATTAATAAGAGCTATTTTGCTCTGAGAAATATTGAAATTACAATAACGAAATAAGCACTGACTCTACTAATCGCATTGCACGCGATCACAAAAACGTTCTCTGAAAGACAAACTGTGTTAGGAGAAGGGGGGAGGGGGGTGTCGTAGAAAAATTAGAGCGTTTGTTTTGAAACTTGTACTGCAGTTTACTGCTGTTTACTGCTGTTTACTGCTGTTTACTGCTGTTTACAGTTGTTGTAAACGATGTTACAGATGTTAAAACGATGTTTGGAAAAGCGTATAATATTATTTACGAATGTTATAAAATGTTCTACACTGGACATTAACGAATACTCTAAATGCAATATAACTGATTTTAGAGACTATACCGAACTCTGAAAAATGTCCTCTAGTAATAAACTACATTACATTTTATAAATACTCGAAAATCTTTGCAACGAGTAAAAAATTTCTTAGAAAAATAATTGCTTCAAGAGCACGATGATATTACGCGCCA
The DNA here is from genome assembly GCF_024542735.1 of Bombus huntii. NCBI lineage: Eukaryota > Metazoa > Arthropoda > Insecta > Hymenoptera > Apidae > Bombus > Bombus huntii. The sequence goes on along the minus strand of NC_066251.1, from coordinate 306,092 downwards.
AAAGCTAAACTTGTAATGGCGTCTTCTTTAGAAACAATAGAAATTATTGACAAAAGTCGTGAGATGGCGATACTATAGAAAATTCACGCGGGAAATGCAACAAAGTATGACTGATTGCAATCTCTTAAAGGAGATTACATATATACATACAATAAAATCAAGTCAATCGACTTTAAATTAAGTCAAAATAAAAAAATCTACTAAAAAAGGTTTATTACCAGTCTATTAAAGAAACAGTACGAAATAAATAGAAAGATCTATGTATACGTTTTAACCGTTCAGAATTATATTTAAGATATATATAGATAGCAACAATGAAATAATTCGTTTAAATTTTTCTCGGAACGAAGGAATAACTTAATATATTCGAACTAGCAAAGTGAATTCTATAATCTTTTTCGATTTCATCTTAGTATTCTCAAATAAGAAATTACTTTGTTAATTTAATTATATTACATATCAATTATATATGTGCAAAGGTACGTATCAAATATGTATTATAAAATAAATACGTAATTGTATTACCAATGATCCGATGAAAAGATAATATAAACGTATGCATAAGTCTACCATTCTAACAAACCTAACCCAATCTCCATGAGAAGCTGACAAATTGACTGTCAATCATCATGGCGTCCGAACAACACTATTTTGAATTCCCAGTTATCGTCCCGCTATGATCGAGTAACCTGCAGAAAAGAAAATCACCAATTTAAAACGAATGTATAACATTATAATCAAAATGAAACAGAAACAATAATCGGCTTCAAATTCTAACTCGGAAGCTAATAATACAAACTGCCGATAACTCTGACAAACAAATACACGATCGAGAAAAAAGAACGAAAAAGAATTTCAGATACTATTTAATTTTGTTACAATAATGTATAATAAATTAATAAGCGAACGACTGTTAATAACACAAACCTAATAATAGCGTACGAAGGCAACGGAATAAAAGCGGAGATACTATGCAATTAATTAATGTATTGCGAACAATGAAAATTGACAGGTCCTTACGCGACGACTTTCGGCACTGTATGACACTCTCCGCGGCCCGTTCGTGCCTCAAATATCCTACGAGTGGGGATGTGTGTTTATATCGTGGCAAGTCGATCGTATCGAATCAACGAATTTCCTAATGTTACAAAATGTCTATCTCTACACTGCACGTTAACGGATAGTTTAATGAATGCAATATAACTGATTCTAGAAATTATACTGTGTGTTACCGAAGACGAGGCTGCAAAAATTTTCTGAAAGTAAATTTGCATTAGTGGATAGAGGGTAGGGAAAGGAAATAAATTACTCTTTCTTTCTTCTTTGCTAAAATACTCTTTTTCTTCTTTTTTCTGTCGAGTGCTTGTTTACGAAAATACTGCTTCTTTTTAAACTATGAATTAATTACTATTCATTTACCACAAATAGTATCCTATATCATATCAAGAGGACGAAAATATAAATTTTATGCCAAGAATACGAAAAAAGATATATAGTTAGTATATTTCATTAGAAATATTTTTCATGTAAAGTATTTTCTATTATTGTCAAATATATACTATATGAATATTTCATAATATGATTGATTTGTAAAAATTATCCGCCAAAGTAAATGTTTGCCATTACAGATTCAAATACTTCGCGTATTACGTGACTTCGTTCTAATAAAACATGGCGCCCTTTTTCTGGCTGTTTAAACAAAGCTGCGCAATACGAAAAAAAAGGCGATGCGCAGAACCTGTTCAAACCTGTCTGTGATAAGGCACTTTCTCGAATGTAATAGAAATTATTGAAAAAGTCGAAATAACAATATTATCACAGACAATTTACGAATAATGAAGAAAAATGAAAAAGTTATTTGAATTTTTTACTCAAATGAAACAGAATCAAGATAATCTACGTCAAACTAATGTTAATGTATTCGAAATAAAAAAAAGAAGTAGTTTCTTTAATATTGCCTCTTTCATATTGATATTTTTAATAAACCGTGAATTTAGAATTTGTCGTATTACATATTAAATTACGTTAATATCACGAAATATTTGCGAGAAACGAATTCAATTGAATACTGGATAAATATTGCCAATTATCCAATTAAATAGAGAAAACAAACGTATAAATACGTTTGCCTTCCTTGAAATGAATAAAATATTACTACATTTCGACAAAAAGTTATAAAATCTATCTTTAATCACCATGGCGTCCTTTTGACTTTCATCTCATCCTTTCGAATACCGCAGCATGCCTCTAATACTTGGAATGGCTTCCCTCGCAATGAAATAATTGTAATCTGGACAAAAAGAAGAGCAAAATATTAGAACAAATGTATAAAAGGTACAAATTATTTGAAAATGAAACAATGATCATGGTCAAGCTACATTTTGAAAACTCATTGTACTACCGCCAAATTGGGCAACGAAAAAGACAATCGAAGAAAAGAAAATAATTAAATAATTGATTACAACGATGTATTGAGGAAGAACGTACAATTAAATGAAAATAACGATAGCGTGGGTTCGAACGGTAGAAAAATGTCTACCAAAGTACCAAAGACACGGTTGGATATACGTCTAATCGCACTGATTGTCCACAATAAACGGGCACCCCGCGCTCCGATTTACCCAGCGAACAAAGCAATACGTCCTAACTCCGCGACTTTCGACACAAAAATGTCCCTACCTCGCGGCAGAACTACCGAATTTCTAATGTAGTGGGGAGGTAAGGTAACACCCACAACCTAACCCCCCTCGCCTTTCCACTAATTGTAACAATTACGCTTTACGGGAAACCGAAATTTCACATGCGTCACAGAATTATCCATATCTCGATCAACAAACTGTAGGAACCTTGCAACTAAATGATATAAGAAATGTTCAATGTTTTGGTTTTTGCTCGGCGTAAGATGACTTGCTATGCGGGCATAAATAAATGATTTCTGGGATACGTTAATTGCTCTATCGCTCCAGACCCTAGGCGATATTCTCACATTGAACACACATCAGTGTTATGGCCATGCTATAGCCCCGAGTCTCGCTTTCTTGGGGGTGTCCATATTAAAAAAGAGACATACATTTTATTTTACGATTATAACAAATAATTCACTTCTTTGTCTCGAGAAAAATTTTAAATTAGAAGAAACTGGCAACTCTTTTAAGAGATTTTAAATATAGTACAATTTTACATCAATTTAAATTGTGAAAATAAACGTTAATTCAACGAATAAAGAAAATAATTATAGACGTTGTTTTCTAGTATATGTACATAATAATTGCTATTAAGTTTTCTACACTATTAACTAATGTTATTCGCCGAAGATATTTTAGCTGCACTTTGAATTTCAAGAAACTAGGGGTGGAGGCGCTGAAGCCGGTGCAGTTTGTCGATGATCTTAGGCGCATGTGAGCGGTTTTAGAAGAGCTTTATGTAGTGCAAAATATTGTACTCGATATATGACAATGGGTATTATAAATGACAAACAGAATCAAACCGTTAATGCGGAATCGAGGGAGGTGCAAAAATCTGACAAACCATTGAAACCTTGCTGCGCTTGTCCTGAAACGAAGAAGGCAAGGGACGATTGGTACGCAAATATATTTAAATATTCGAGAAAATAATGTTTTCACTTCAAGTGTCTTTAAATTAAGTTCGAACATTTAGAAGTAACAAGTAAAAGAATTTGTTAACGAAATCTGTGTAGCTGAATTAGTATGCTTTTATTTGCGAATTAATACATAACCTCATCTTGAAACACATCTTTTAGTACAATTGTATTCAAAAACATTAATTCTTTTTCAGCATTATCCTACTAGGTGAAGAAAACTGTAAAGATTTGATAGAAGCGCATAAAACTTGTATGCGGTCATTAGGATTTAACATATAAATATAAATTAGCTATATATTATAATTATTATATAACATGTTCAGGTTGCATTTTGAACGAAAAATGAAGTAAACAGCGTTTACTTCGTGTAACTGATTTAGTATTTCTCAAAACAATGTTAACATACTAAGCAATTTGTTTAGAAATAAACAAGTTATTTTATTTGTATCGGATGTACTGTTTATTTAAATTTCCTTAGCTGTGTGAGCAATATATAATATCGGATATGGAAATTGAGAAAGTATTTTTTCTTTTAATGGTGTAAAACAATCACACATAAATTGGGAATTCTAACAAAGCATATATTTTAATTTGACATGTGAGTAATTTAAAGTTCTTTTTACACTTGCTTAACAATTCCATAGCTTGCTTTGCCTGAACATTCCAAAATATTGAACATATTCTTAATGAGCGTATGAAAAAATATAATGCAAGTAATAACCATATCTTTGCTGTCAGTCATAATTATTGCATCTGGTTCTAGTGAGTAGAAAGACAAATGTTCACTCAATTAGTGCATTTTATAAATTATCAAAGCTATAAAATAATAATACATTTTCTTCTTATAATACCTTTCACAGTAACAAACATCGAATTTTTTGATAGTTTCCAAATTTCTTGAAAATAACAAATATGTATCAATGATCATATGCGTATCAATACAATTTATAATATACAATAAGTGTAATGATAATAACAGTAATAACGCAGACGATTATAAATATAATAATGGAAACAATGTAACTCGTTTAATCGTGTAATATAAATAACAAATTAATGGACTGTCTTGCTCTCTGATCTTCTCTCGCAACGTTGTTCTTAACTTATAAATTAACGTATGAGTAGCCTTAATGTAATCCAATAATTAAATAGAATATCCGAAAGTAGTATGAAAGTAGTTGTACTTTATGTATGAGTGAAAGAAGTGTAATACAACGAAGAGTGTGTGCAAGAATGTGTATATGTATATAGATAAATGTATATATAATATATGGAAATATGTCGTCTATTCTTGTAGACACTCCAAAAAAATGAAGCAATGAGAATAAAAGTTGATTAGAGAATAATAATCTTTGACGGTATATAAAATTTGTTATCGCCACGCGTATTGCAATATGTTGTTATATTGATACTTTTATTGACTAAAAATTGACAACATTTTGACAACAACGTTCATAGAAATGTAAAGTACAAGTGAAAGAGAAGTTAAAACACGGGCAATGCTTTCTTTAACGTTCTGATCACGTGGAGTGTCTTCAAAAATATTTAGAATCGGTGATTAGCATTAAATCGATAACAGCATCACAGCTACGAAAGAGTCTCGTTCTCCAAGATCTGCCATGGCTTTTTCCGCTGATGCCACCGATCGGCATAGGACGATTGGTCGACTAAAAGTTAGCACAGCCTGTTCGGTGCGACGAAAATTGAGCAGAGCATTATGACCAAGGAATGACGACCGAATTGATTCTGTCCTTCAAATTCATCGTGACTGTAACTTTCCTTTCCAAGCACACATCCCCTAATACAATATTTTCAAGGCTGAGTCTGAATTAAAAAATGATCGGTACGCGTAACATATAGACACCCCTCCCCTTTTTTTCTTTTTCTTTTTTTTTTTTTTTTTCTTAGAAAGTACAACTTTTATAGGTTCGTCGGTCAATTTTAACTGCAAAAATTCTGAACCACGACGCAGGCTTATTAGATACACGTGATTTGAGGAGCCAACGAATGACGGCGAAAATATGCAGGAATATATCGTTAAATAATACTTCTGCAACTACTACGGTGGAGCAAACCTCCTAATGATAAAACCTAGAACATTGCGGTCATGTAACTTTAAGGATGCTGGAGAAAATTGGTTTGAGGCAGTCTATCGTCTTCCCAAAAGATTTAATTCCTTTCCAGGCCAGTAAATCTCACCTATCTTGTGGCAACCGAATCAAACGTAATACTTTGCTTTCCTGAAGTTAGAAATGATTGTAATTTAATTTAATTAGCCCTTCTTGCAATAAATAATCACATCTATAGCAAATAAGCGAAAAGATAAACAATAAACGAATAAATATATGAAAGCTTACGTGATACTCTAAGTCGGTTTCCATGATACCGGTAACAGCAACGACTTGATACTGTCTCGCTTTCATCGCTGCAATCGACTTGCGTACCAAACGCATCGCACCAAGTGCACTACTTGTACTGTTAAATTGTGCCA